>NW_024609308.1:0-22500 GCF_018296145.1 Oncorhynchus tshawytscha
AAATAGAGGAAGAGATATATAGAGGGCAGAGGCAGGGAAGGAGGGGTAGGAGTTAAAGACTCACAAAAAGCACAGAAATAGCACTATTCTAAAGCCTGTGGACGTGGTGAATGTTAACAGGGGAGGAAAGACCTCTGGGGTTGATGACTCCTATGACGCATGGCACCGCTTGACTTAGTGTGACAACATTGTCTATGTCCACTCTCTGAACATGCGTCACTCAAAGAGATGAGAGTATGGTGACCTGTCCAAACTTAAAGAAGCTATGAGTTCAATCAACAACGGACCAGTCAATTTGACAACAAGAGATTTGCTGGCCCAGTCAATTTGCCAATAGAGACAGTTTGTGTGTTACATTGTTACACGTAGTACCTTTAATCATATCTCTTTCTTTGCTCTTTTCCTCTCAATCTCTCCCCTCTCTCCCATTGTTTTCTGTCTTCCATTTTCTCTTCTATAATGGTTATCTTTTCTCCATATCCCCTCTTCCCTCTCAATCTCCCTCTCTCTCCCATTGTTTTCTGTCTCTCCATTTTTTCTTTCTATAATGTTATCTCCCCCTATCTCCCTCTCTCTCTTCCTCTCTCTCCCTCTCTCCCTCTCTCCCATTGTTTTCTCTGTCTTCCATTTTTCTCTTTCTATAATGGTTATCTCCCTCTCTCTCCTCCCATTGTTTTCTGTCTTCCATTCTCCCTCTCTCTCCCTCTCCCTCTCTCTCCCATTGTTTTCTGTCTTCCATTTTTCTTTCTATAATGGTTATCTCCTCTCTCTCCCTCTCTCTGTGTAATCTCTGTCTTCTCCCTCTCACCCACTTTCCTCTCCATCCACCAGATGCTGTAAAATAATAGTTTATCGCCTTTGTTTCCAAATGTGCCACATCACTATCAGCTGCTCTCCCCTGTTTTCCTCTGTCTCATCACAACATTCTGTTCCTGCAATCTGTCCTCTGAGCTTTGTCCTTCCTGGTTCCCCCTGATCAACTGTATTCTCTCAGCCATGTTGTCTAATCCCAGCCTCGCAAGCCGCCTGGTCTCGTGAACTTACATGGCTTTCCCCTACGCAGTGGTAATCAGTCTGGTAATTACAAGGCTAGTCTAATCCCTCTGTGACCAATAAACACATAGCAGAAACTCAGAACAGATACGATCTTCCAGACCTGGGTTCAAATACTACTTGCAATTTTGAGACTATTCTATTGCTCCAGGCAAGTTCAATCAAGCACAGCTATAGTATTTGAAAGGATTTCAAATAGTATTTTAACCCACGTCTTCTATCTTCGTTGGCTTAGGGATGTTCAGTGTAGCCCTCCACTACTAGTCATAACTCTGACTGAAGAATACAGATACAGAAATAATAGTATTCTCCTTTGCTACTGTTGGTGGATTTGATATGGAAAAGTAAGACGCCTATTTGGTGTTCTATTCAATTTCAGACAGTCTGCAAGTTGGAACGCAAGAACGAAAGATACAAAAATGATACATCTCTGTGCTTGTTATTCACAGAAACAGCAGCTAATTGGTTGGAGCACGGAGCAGACCAGTGACGACAATGGACCCACTAGGAAAGGAGACGAGGATAGGAGGACAAGAAGAGGGTTTGGGCAGGGTCAGTGCTGTCCTGGCTCTCTACTCCTCTGGGAAGGAGTAAATGAAGACAGAAAATGAGTTGCATTCTTTCTGATTGACAAAGCCCTCCTAAACATCCACTGATATGGGTGTCCATATTAGGAATACATGTCCAATGCCAGGGCCTATGGATGGGAGATGAAGCTGGGCTGGGTAGTAGGATAGCTGTGAAGAGGTAGTGGTTGTTGGAGATGAAGCTGGGCTGGGTGAAGAAGTAGTGGTTGTTGGAGATGAAGCTGGGCTGGGTAGAAGTAGTGGTTGTTGGAGATGAAGCTGGGCTGTAGAGGTAGTGGTTGTTGGAGATGAAGCTGGGCTGGGTAGAGGTAGTGGTTGTTGGAGATGAAGCTGGGCTGGGTAGAGGTAGTGGGTTGGAGATGAGCTGGGCTGGGACAAGAAGTAGTGGTTGTTGGGAGATGTAGAAGCGGTTGTTGGAGATGAAGCTGGGCTGACAGGCTAGTGGTTGTTGGAGATGAAGCTGGGCTGGGTAGAAGTAGTGGTTGTTGGAGATGAAGCTGGGCTGCCAGAGGCGGTTGTTGGAGATGAAGCTGGGCTGGGTAGAGGTAGTGGTTGTTGGAGATGAAGCTGGGCTGGGTAGAGGTAGTGGTTGTTGGAGATGAAGCTGGGCTGGGTAGAAGTAGTGGTTGTTGGAGATGAAGCTGGGCTGGGTAGAGGTAGTGGTTGTTGGAGATGAAGCTGGGCTGGGTAGAGGTAGCGGTTGTTGGAGATGAATGAGGTAGTGGTTGTTGGAGATGGCTGGGCTGGGTAGAGGTAGTGGTTGTTGGAGATGAAGCTGGGCTGGGTAGAAGTAGTGGTGTTGGAGATGAAGCTGGGCTGGGTAGAAGTAGTGGTTGTTGGAGATGAAGCTGGGCTGGGTAGAAGTAGTGGTTGTTGGAGATGAAGCTGGGCTGGGTAGAGGTAGTGGTTGTTGGAGATGAAGCTGGGCTGGGTAGAGGTAGTGGTTGTTGGAGATGAAGCTGGGCTGGGTAGAAGTAGTGGTTGTTGGAGATGAAGCTGGGCTGGGTAGAAGTAGTGGTTGTTGGAGATGAAGCTGGGCTGGGTAGAGGTAGCGGTTGTTGGAGATTAGCTGTGAAAACTCATTGGATAAATTGAACTGCCAGAGAGAATACACAAAGGTGCTATTTACAGTCGTGGCCAAATTTTTGAGAATGTCACAAATATTAATTTCCACAAAGTTTGCTGCTTCAGTGTCTTTAGATATTGTTGTCAGATGTTGCTATGGAATAGTGAAGTATAATTACAAACAGTTCATAAGTGTCAACGGCTTTAATTGACAATTACATGAAGTGCAAAGAGTCAATGCAAAGAGTCAATATTTGCAGTGTTGACCCTTCTTTTTCAAGACCTCTGCAATCCGCCCTGGCATGCTGTCAATTAACTTCTGGGCCACATCCTGACTGATGGCAGCCCATTCTTGCATAATCAATGCTTGGAGTTTGTCAGAAATTGTGGGGTTTTGTTTGTCCACCCGCCTCTTGAGGATTGACTACAAGTTCTCAGTGGGATTAAGGCCGGTGGAGTTTCCTGGCCATGGACCCAACATATCGATGTTTTGTTTCCCGAGCCACTTAGTTATCACTTTTGCCTTATGGCAAGGTGCTCCATCATGCTGAAAAGGCATTGTTCATCACCAAACCGTTCCTGGATTGTTGGGAGAAGTTGCTCTCAGAGGATGTGTTGGTACCATTCTTTATTCATGGCTGTGTTCTTAAAATTGTGAGTGAGTCCACTCCCTTGGCTGGGAAACAACCACACACATGAATGGTCTCAGGATGCTTTACTGTTGGCATGACACAGGACTGATGGTAGCGTTCACCTTGTCTTCTCCGGACAAGCTTTTTCTGGATGCCCCAAACAATCGGAAAGGGGATTCATCAGAGAAAATTACTTTACACCAGTCTTCAGCAGTCCAATCCCTGTACCTTTTGCAGAATATCAGTCTGTCCCTGATGTTTTTCCTGGAGAGAAGTGGCTTTTTGCTGCTCATGCAGACATGCAGAATCCAATATATTCAGATTTTCAGCTACACTCGTTTGAGGCTCGTTTTCCTTACTCTTCCATGGTAGATCTAGGGTACTGAAGAGCTCCTTTTTCATCACTTATAAGTAATGGTACTACTGTAGTCCTTCAGGCCATATTTCATTGTTTTCATTATGTGGAGTGGTACTTCTCACAAGTTTTGAATTTAAAAGATGGACTTTTCACAGAGTGGAGATTCAATCAGAGAGCCCAGACAAGCCCTTAACAATGAATTCATGAGATAATTACTTTGATTTTATTAGCTGCTTTACAGAGTGTTTTCCTCCTTTCTTGGAGAGCCAAATTAATTCATGAATTGATCATTAATTGGTCATTTTAATTAATCAGTCATCATCTGTCATGTAAATTACATTAGCTGTCAGTTAAGCACTATTAGCTATTGTTCAAAATAGTAATCTAAAGGCTTTTTATAAACCCAATTATCGTTAGAATATACACATTATTAAAATATTAAAACTGCCTATATTCTCTATTAGAATGTTCTGCCCCTTCATCCTTAGACATTTGAGTGACAGCTTTGTAATTGAACCGGATAATCACTTGAACTATGTGTCCATCGAAAATAACAGGTTTGTTCTTCAGCCTTCAAGGAAAACTATCTAGGAAATAATAATCTATTGTTTTAGAATAATTATTCAATGTGATTATCAGTTACATTTTGAAATGTGTCAGTGGTTTATGTTGATATTGGGTGGGTATGACAGTGGTCTAGCTGGCCACATGACATTTGGTTTGTGGTGCCAAGATTAGTGTAACAGGGGTTACCCAAAAAAAGACCTCTCATTATTAGTTAACACTTCAGAAGTAGCAGCGTCAGCTTGGATTTTGGTCCCTTGCCTGCCCTTATCTTCCGGCATAATGTGGCCTGCATAGAGACAGGCTGCCAGAGAAAGGTACCACAAATAACCTTCCATGAGGCAAGTGTGTGTGTATTCTTGTGTGTATATGTGTGTGCGGGCCTGCGTGTGCATGCATGCAAGTACAATTGGTTCTGAATGTGTGTGTGTGGGTAGCAAATAATAATTTGTTAAAGACACCTCATCTGTCAATAAAAGTAGGTTCGACAACATCTTGATTGACAGGTTGCTGATTGACAGGTTACTCACATCCTGAATTTCACAATGCTGTCTGTCTCACACAGTGGATCTGTCCAAATGAAGATGACGTCATGTGACACTGAGTGATATATCAGTCTGTCGAAGGGCATTGATTAATTCGCCCACCGCGGCTCAGGTGCTTCATGGATGAATGGCTCTCCTATCCTGGGGATCCTGGAGAAATAAGATCTTATAAGAGAGGAGGGAGACTCACCCGTAGTCCTGGTTGTCCCTGATTGTTATGATACTAACTAAGGTTCATGTTAGGAGATCCATGACTACCACTTCCACACTGCATCCCCAGGCTGCAGGTTTGTTTGGTGGCCATGAGGCTGCAGGTCTGTTTGGTGGCCATGAGGCTGCTGGTTTGTTTGGTGGCCATGAGGCTGCTGGTTTGTTTTTTGACCATGAGGCTGCTGGTTTGCCATGAGGCTTGGTTTGTTTTTTGACCATGAGGCTGCTGGTTTGTTTGGTGGCCATGAGGCTGCTGGTTTGTTTGGTGGCCATGAGGCTGCTGGTTTGTTTTTTGACCATGAGGCTGCTGGTTTGTTTGGTGGCCATGAGGCTGCAGGTTTGTTTGGTGGCCATGAGGCTGCTGGTTTGTTTTTTGGCCATGAGGCTGCTGGTTTGTTTGGTGGCCATGAGGCTGCAGGTTTGTTTGGTGGCCATGAGGATGCAGGTTTGTTTGGTGGCCATGAGGCTGTTTGTTTGTTTTTTGACCATGAGGCTGCTGGTTTGTTTGGTGGCCATGAGGCTGCAGGTTTGTTTGGTGGCCATGATGCTGCAGGTTTGTTTGGTGACCATGATGCTGCAGGTTTGTTTGGTGACCATGAGGCTGCTGGTTTGTTTGGTGGCCATGAGGCTGCAGGTTTGTTTGGTGGCCATGAGGATGCAGGTTTGTTTGGTGGCCATGAGGATGCAGGTTTGTTTGGTGGCCATGAGGCTGCTGGTTTGTTTTTTGACCATGAGGCTGCTGGTTTGTTTGGTGGCCATGAGACTGCAGGTTTGTTTGGTGGCCATGAGGATGCAGGTTTGTTTGGTGGCCATGAGGCTGCAGGTTTGTTTGGTGGCCATGAGGATGCAGGTTTGTTTGGTGGCCATGATGGCATGAGGATGCAGGTTTGTTTGGTGGCCATGAGGCTGCAGGTTTGTTTGGTGGCCATGAGGCTGCTGGTTTGTTTTTTGACCATGAGGCTGCTGGTTTGTTTGGTGGCCATGAGGCTGCAGGTTTGTTTGGTGGCCATGAGGCTGCAGGTTTGTTTGGTGACCATGAGGCTGCAGGTTTGTTTGGTGGCCATGAGGCTGCAGGTTTGTTTGGTGACCATGATGAGGCTGCAGGTTTGTTTGGTGATGCAGGTTTGTTTGGTGATGAGGCTGCAGGTTTGTTTGGTGGCCATGAGGCCAAGAGGCTGCAGGTTTGTTTGGTGGCCATGAGGCTGCAGGTTTGTTTGGTGGCCATGACGAGGCTGCAGGTTTGTTTGGTGGCCACGAGGCTGCAGGTTTGTTTGGTGACCATGATGCTGCAGGTTTGTTTGGTGGCCACGAGGCTGCAGGTTTGTTTGGTGGCCATGAGGCTGCAGGTTTGTTTGGTGGCCATAAGGCCTTGGCTTTGAGACTTTAGTATGGGGAATGCATGTTTGTAGTTTTCCTTTGTGTATGTTTATTTTTGTCACCATCCGAACAAATAATAATCCACTTGGACTGGTCAACCAAGAGGTCAAGAAGGAGCTGGCTCTGGACCTGAGGCAAGGTTGTTGTCTCCTGGGTACATGCATTCAACACCTGGTCGCATACGCTTACCTCACACATTTATGCACACATCACATCAGGTTACATACCATGTAGCTAGGCCTAAGACGCCCAGACGAGTGCAGCAAAATAAAATCATTGGGCTAGTTACTGGTGTCGTGACATATGGGGGCTCGTCCGGGATGAATGTTAACAGATGTTAGCGTTTGTGGTTCACCTTCGTCACAAAGGAAAAGCATTTCCTGGGAACCACTGCTCTGTGTGTGTATGTGTGTGTATGTGTGTGTATGTGTGTGTATGTGTGTGTATGTGTGTGTATGTGTGTGTATGTGTGTGTGTGTGTGTGTGTGTGCGTGCGTGTGCGCAAGTAGACATAGGTCTTGCAGACACAAGTATGCATATCTTGTGTATGTCCCCTTAAGCAGTACGTTTGTTTGTGTGTATGTATGTATGTATGTATGTATGTATGTATGTATGTATGTATGTATGTATGTATGTATGTATGTATGTATGTATGTATGTATGTATGTATGGATATATATCTCGGGTTTGGCTGGGTAGGCCGTCATTGTAAACACAAATTTGTTCTTAAATGACTTGCCTAGTTAAATAAAGGTTAAATAAGATATATAAATTATATATATATATATATATACATGTATATACATATATACATATAATTTATATATATATATATATACATGTATATATATATATAACACACTAATTCCACCCCTCTACATCTGCAGTAGCTCCATACCTCCAGCTCTCCCCATCTCCCCCCAGACCCCAGACCCCAGACCCAGTGTCAGGCCCCTAGTCTGCAGGTCTTGCCTTGGGTTGGTAGGTCCTGGGGAAGCAGACAGCTGGCAATGATATGTCTGGAGCCCATCAACTACCTGCAGAAGGACAGAGTTAAGGGATGACTGCAGGACCCACTCAGACCTCTAGAACAAAGCACGTCTGTGCAGCAAACCTCTGTGTATAACTGACCTCTATCTTAACTGTGTGAAGTCATCTGAAATTGTAATACAAATCATGGAATGGGTAACATTTTAATATATATTTATAATATATATTAAAATGTTTGTCTGGGTTGGCCGTCATTGTAAATATGAATTTGTTCTTAAATGACTTGCCTAGTTAAAGGTTAAATAGAAATTGTGGAATTATATATTGTATAAATATATATTAAAATGTTACCCATTCCATGATTTGTATATATATACAAACAATAATAACTGACTTCTATCAAAAAAGGCACACACACACACACACACACACACACACACACTGCTGTGCACACACACGTACACACACGCGTGCAGGAAAAACACAGTCACAGATTAACATGGGTGAACACACACAGTGTGAGAGACCGCACTGTCACCACCTCTTATAACTACCAGACAGATGGAGGTGGGATGGAGAAAATAATTGCCTCTCTCGCAAATCACAAAGGACCACATGACCAGCCATCAGTCATCACATCAAAACCAATCCAAAGACGGTTATTAAGTCCTGACCAAAACCCAACCATGCAATAATGAACGCACAACCAAATAATAACTCAGTAACAAGTCTGTCTCAATACAGCACAGTGTGAGTCACTCCTCGTTCCTCTGTTGGTCATTAGTTCTATAAAAGTACTTTCTCTCATTAGTGGTGAATTTAGGATCTCAGGAGCCATGATAGATCCTCCTCCCTGTCCCTGCAGGCGGGGCTGGAATAAAACACTGTCCTTGGCTTGGTGGGTGAATCACCACAGAATGGGTAAGGCTGAGTGAACACTCACAAACAGTCTTGTAGCAAGCTGCTCTCTGCATTATTGGACGTTTGTCCAAGGTAGTTACAAGTACGGAGCAGAAGTGGTCATTCATCCACCAGAGGGCAAGTGATTTGATGTGCCAATTGTTAAAAAACATGTCATGACTAATTAGAATTCCATGGTGCTCCGAGACATTAATAATGTAGCAATGAGCATGTTTACAGGCACAATAATAATTTGATTATGGCAATAGGAAGCGTATGGCAATAGTCAGGTCAAAATGGAAGTAAGCATACACCGATTAAAATATCAGATTTTCTAAGCAGTCATTCCATTTAGTTTGACATGTTAACAACGTAAGTGGTGTTCCAGCAGCACAAGCCCCACTCTTATGGGTGAGTGTAGTGAGTTCAGAAAAACTGAAAATATGCATCTTGGAAATCATTTTGTGCATTTATTTAAGTTCCATCAGGTAGGCTGATTTCAGATGTGTCCATGTAAACAGGATTAAAATCATTCTTCTTGCAAAGTAAGACCACCTCTCTGCTGCATAGCTGGCTCTCAAACTCTTAAGTCACTGGAGGACACCAACACAGCCTCTTCCACTATAATTCCAGGGAGGTAAAGTCAACAACTATTTGATTATGCTCAGGGTTGGGTAGGTTACTGTATAAATGTTATCCGTTACAATTATTAGTTACCTGTCCAAAATTGTAATAGGTAACGTAACTTTTGGATTACCCAAACTCAGTAACGTAATCTGATTACTTTCAGTTACTTTCAGATGACTTTCCCCTTGAGATATTCGAAGAAGAGAAAAATGAATATTACCAATTGAACAACATATTTTGTAGGATAAATCAATGTTAGAGTTTACATAGCTGACCTTAAATTGATGTTGCATTTTTCCTTACGGGTTATGTAGGGTATATTAGGGTATGTCTTTACAATAGAAAATAAAGCCAGATTTACAGTCATTACAATTATTTAATACCCCTTGACTGACTGATTGGGCTAATTGCTTTGAGAACTACCAAAAAGTTATATTTGCTTGTGAAAAATGAATCCCACATTTGTTATCGGCCTATTGTTTACTTTTTTTTTGGTGACACTTTAAATCTATCAAAGGTGCATGTGTGAGTTTGAGCATGTGTCCATTAGGCCTAGGGACATTATTTTATGCAGCATTCATTAGATTGAGCAATAAAAGCCACACTCGTGGTCTTTGTCAATGAAACTTGTTTCTGACAGTATGTGGAGCACAATACCATGGAGGAGTTTAGAAGGGAGGAATTGACTCAACCTTGTGTTCCATAGGCTGGGATCTTCACTATGAAGTTGTTGCACTGTTTTCACTGGCTGTTCACTGGTCGCAAAAGCAATGATTGATAGGCAGCTTAATGTTCTTCAATTCAAACATTATTAGGTTAAAATACACATATTCTGTAACATTTGTGAACAGCCATACAAAACAACCAAAATCTTTAAGGCGCAAATAGCTAAATGAATAAAATAAAATGTTATTTGTCACATGCTTTGTAAACCACATGTAACGGCTGTCGTAGGTGGAAGACGGAGAGGACCAAGGTGCAGCGTGGTACGTGTTCATGATCTTTTAATTACACTGAACACTGGAACAAAAATAACAAAACGGAACAAACAAAACAGTCCTGTCTGGGACAGAGACAGAAAACAACTACCCACCACTCAAGGGCGAAAACAGGCTGCCTAAGTATGGTTCTCAATCAGAGACAACGATTGACAGCTGCCTCTGATTGGGAACCATACCAGGCCAAACACATAGAAATACACACATAGAATAAAACAGAATGCCCACCCCAACTCATGACCTGACCAACCTTAAATAGAGACATTAAAAAAAAAGGAACTAAGGTCAGGACGTGACACCACAGGTATAGACTAACAGTGAAACGCTTACTTACGGGTCCTTCCCAACAATGCAGAGAGAAAGAAAAAAAAATGTAGAAAAATGTAAAAATAATAACACAAGGAATGAATACACAATGAATAACGATAACTTGGCTATATACAGAGGGTACCAGTACCGAGTCAATGGGCAGGGGTACGAGGTAATTGAGGTAGATATGTATATATAAGTATGGATAAAGTGACTCGGCAACAGGGTAGATAATAAACAATAATAGCTGCCTATGTGATGAGTCAAAAAAGTTAGTGCAAAAAGGGTCAATGCTATTGGTTAACTATTGGTTAACTATTTAACTAACTATTTATCAGTCTTGAGGCATGGGGGTAGAAGCTGTTCAGGGTCCTGTTGGTTCCAGACCTGGTGCATTGTACCGCTTGCCGTGCAGTAGCAGAGAGAAAAGTCTAGAACTTCGGTGGCAGGAGTCCTTGACAATTTTAGGACCTTCATCTGACACCGCTTGGTAAGCGGTCCTGGATGGCAGGGATATCGGCCCCAGTGATGTACTGGGCCCTACGCACTATCATCTGTAGTGTCTTGCGGTCGGATGCCAAGCAGTTGCCATACCAAGCGGTGATGCAGCCAGGCAAGATGCTGTCAATGGCGCAGCTATAGAGCTTTTTCAGGATCTGAGAGCCCATGCCAAATCTTTTCAGCCTTATGAGGGGGAAGAGGCATGGTCGTGCCCTCTTCACAACTGTGTTGACGTGTGTGGCCCATGATAGTTCCTTAGTGATGTGGACACTGAGGAACTTGAAGCTCACAACCTGCTCCACAACAGCCCCATTGATGTGGATCGGGCCTTCCTGTAGTCCACGATCAGCCGAGTGTTGAGAATCAGCATGGCGGATGTTTTTAGAGAGACTGAAAAACAGCTTCTATCTCAAGGCCATCAGACTGTTAAACAGCCACCACTAACATTGAGTGGCTGCTGCCAACACACTGACACTGACTCAACTCCAGCCACTTTAATAATGGGAATTGATGGGAAATGATGTAAATATATCACTAGCCACTTTAAACAATGCTACCTTATATAATGTTACTTACCCTACATTATTCATCTCATATGCATACGTATATACTGTACTCTATATCATCGACTGCATCCTTATGTAATACATGTATCACTAGCCACTTTAACTATGCCACTTTGTTTACATACTCATCTCATATGTATATACTGTACTCGATACCATCTACTGTATCTTGCCTATGCTGCTCTGTACCATCACTCATTCATATATCCTTATGTACATATTCTTTATCCCCTTACACTGTGTATAAGACAGTAGTTCTGGAATTGTTAGTTAGATTACTTGTTGGTTATTACTGCATTGTCGGAACTAGAAGCACAAGCATTTCGCTACACTCGCATTAACATCTGCTAACCATGTGTATGTGACAAATAAAATTTGATTTGATTTGATTTGATTGTTGCCTATCCTCACCACCTGGGGGCAGCTGGTCTGGAAGTCCAGGATCCAGTTGCAGAGGGAGGTTTTTAATCCCAGGGTCCTTAGCATAGTGATGGTGGGCACAATGGTGTTGAAAGCTGAGCTATAGTCAAATTGGATGTATAATCTTTGCATGACGACAACAGTCACACCATTGGAAGACACAGCTTAGACTGTAGCCTACAAAGCCTATTCCTGCTCTTTTCCCACAATCTATAAAATGCATTTGGTGAGTCATCATAGTGGTCTCTGACTTGTGGTCAGACTCGCTCAGGCGGAACCAAACTTAAAACCTTTTTTCAATGCTGATTTGAGTATCATCGAGAAAACAGAAAGGTGTCATAATGTATGTTTTCAGAGACATCGTTTCTGAATTTTAAAGTAATCCTAGAAGAAATCTTTTAGTTTTTCAAAAGTATTTGTAATCTGATTACAATAATTTAGCTGATAACGCGACAGATTACAGTTACAGTTTTTCTGTAATCTGTTACATGTAATATATGCATACAGTTCATTCAGAAAATATTCAGACCCTTTGACTTTTTCCACATTTTGTTACATTACAGCCTTTTTCTAAAATAGATTAAATAAAAACATTTCCTCATCAATCTACACACAATAACCCAAAATGACAAACGAAAACAGGTTTTTAGAAATACCTTATTACATAATCATTCAGACCCTTTGCTATGAGACTTGAAATTGAGCTCAGGTGCATCCTGTTTCCATTGATCATTCTTGAGATGTTTCTACAACTTGATTGGAATCCACCTGTGGTAAATTCAATTGATTGGACATGATTTAGAAAGGCACACTGTCTATATAAGATCCCACAGTTGACTATGCATGTCAGAGCAAAACACAAGCCGTGAGGCCAAAGGAATTATTCGTAGAGCTCCGAGACAGGATTGTGTCGAGATCTGGGGAACGGTATGAAAAAATGTATGCAGCATTGAAGGTCCCCAAGAACACAGTGGCCTCCATCATTCTTAAATGGAAGACGTTTGGAACCACCAAGACTCTTCCTAGAGCTGGACGCCCGGCCAAACTGAGCAATCGGGGGAGAAGGGCCTTGGTCAGGGAGGTGACCAAGAACCCAATGGTTACTCTGACAGAGCTCCAGAGTTCCTCTGTGGTGATGGGAGAACCTTCCAGAAGGACAACCATCTCTGCAGCATTCCACCAATCAGGCCTTAATGGTAGAGTGGCCAGACGGAAGCCACTCCTCAGTAAAAGGCAAATGTCAGCCCGCTTGAAGTTTGTCAAAAGGCACCTAAAGGACTCTAGGACCATGAGAAACAAGATTCTCTGGTCTGATGAAACCAAGATTGAACTCTTTGGCCTGAATGCCAAGCGTCACGCCTGGAGAAAACCTGGCACCATCCCTTCGGTAAAGCATGGTGGTGGCAGCATCATGGTGTGGGGATGTTTTTCAGCGCCAGGGACTGGGAAAATAGTCAGGATCGAGGGAAAGATGAACGGAGCAAAGTACAGAGAGATCCTTGATGAAAACCTGCTCCAGAGCGCTCAGGACCTCAGACTGGGGCAAAGGTTCACCTTCCAACAAGACAATGACCCACACAGCCAAGACAAGGCAGGAGTGGCTTCGGGACAATCTCTGAATGTCCTTGAGTGGCCCTGCCAGAGCCTGGACTTGAAACCGATTGAACATCTCTGGAGAGACCTGATAATAGCTGTTCAGCTTGAGAGGATCTGCAGAGAAGAATGGGAGAAACTCGCCAAATACAGGTTTGCCAAGCTTGTAGCGTCATACCCAAGAAGACTTGAGGCTGTAATTGCTGCCAAAGGTGCTTCAACAAAGTACTGAGTAAAAGGTCTGAATACTTATGATAACGGTGATATTTACGTTTTTTTTTATACATATATGAAATGTTGCAAAAAAAATATTTGACCTGTTTTTGCTTTGCCATTATGGGGTATTGTGTGTAGATTGATGAGGGGGAAACAATTTAATCAATTTTAGAATAAGGCTGTAACGTAACAAAATGTAGAAAAGTGAAGGGGTCTGAATACTTTCCTGCACTGTATGTGCATATGGATTATATGTAACAGATTACATGTAATCCATTACTCCCCAACCTTGATTATGCAGGACAGGTTCACTCAGAACACACAGGCAGCAAGGGACAGTCAGTTTTCTCTCAACCTATGACCTCCTTTGTGTCCAAGGGTTCAGGCAACTCCCTTACCCATGTAAAATGCCCCAGCATAAGTCTATCCCTACACACCAAGGGCTGCCCTGAAAACCCTTCTATCTACATTTTTGTCAATTTGGATTATTTTACATAAATTGAAAGTAGTCATTGCCATGCATATGTTGTAAATGTTTTATGGCTCAAGGATCAATTAAAAACATCCGAAACACCGTGTCAACTTCCAAGACTCAATGGTATTAGATCTGAAAACAACTGCAAAAAATTGACTTTTTTGAGATACTAGGTTTTTTCTTTGCACACCTGCCTCCCCCACACCCAACGTCCCAGACAGACAAAGAGAATTCCGGACACAAAGCTGATTTATTCACATCAACCTGGTCCCATGGAGGTATCAGAGCTGCTGTTCACAGTGTAATACATGTGTACATGAATCAAAGTTTCCATTGACAAGTGTGCTCACGACCAAAGAGGAGCGAAATGACGATCCAAAGAGGAGCGAAATGACGGACCAAAGAGGAGAGAAAGGACAGACCAAAGAGGAGAGAAAGGACAGACCAAAGAGGAGAGAAAGGACAGACCGAAGAGGAGAGAAAGGACAGACCAAAGAGGAGAGAAAGGACAGACCAAAGAGGAGAGAAGGACAGACCAAAGAGGAGAGAAAGGACAGACCGAAGAGGAGAGAAAGGACAGACCAAAGAGGAGAGAAAGGACAGACCGAAGAGAGAGAAAGGACAGACCAAAGAAAGAAGGACAGACCAAAGAGGAGAGAAAGGACAGACCAAAGAGGAGAGAAAGGACAGACCAAAGAGGAGAGAAAGGACAGACCAAAGAGGAGAGAAAGGACAGACCAAAGAGGAGAGAAAGGACAGACCAAAGAGGAGAGAAAGGACAGACCAAAGAGGAGAGAAAGGACAGACCAAAGAGGAGAGAAAGGACAGACCAAAGAGGAGAGAAAGAGAGGCCAGAGGAAATATGGCACCACATTTAGTTTCAATTTCTCTCTTGAAATAGCCTGCAGGCAGGTCTGATTATACATGATATCATCATTTATTGGCTGCCACTGACCCTTGGTCCTTGGCTGCAGGCACAGTTGTTTGACTGTCATGTATTGTGAACTTGATCGCATTTCTAAAGAAATAGATCCGTAAAAAATTACTTTTTCCAGCCAGACAGAAGGATTCTGTGAACATTTTCTTTGAAAAACTTTCAACTTTGTTTGCACATCTGATGTCCAAGTATGCACCTTGAAAGTGTGTCCATAGTTATGAGAAATTAAGTGTATCCATAAATCATAAGTCTTTAGTCCCAACTTAAGTACCTCATAGTTTTGCTAACTTTTTACTTCCTAGGACTATTACCTGCTCTTTGTCATTCGGAGTAGCCTTCTGTAGAAATTATCCAAGGTAGAGTCCGGTCAGTCACATTATGCACAAACCACAAAACCTCACTTCCCTAACATTTTGCATGTAAATTAACTGTAGCGGCTCAAACACAGCAACAACAGAAAAAACTCAGTCTTTGTCAATTCAGAAGAACAACAATAGCTGACAGGAAAGCTTGCAAGCATTTCACTGTACTGTTTACATTTCACTGAATCCTGTGCATATGACAAATCATTTTTTATTTGACAATAGACAATGCAGCAAGGACAAGCCCTTTTCTCTCTAATGACATATATTCCAAATCTATCTTCGCTCCAGACTGGTTTATACATCAAACTTAATGAAACTTTTCAGAAGTACAATGAGAGTCTGATTTGTATATTCTCAGTCATGTGATTGAGCCACTATTTAGCTCACGCTTCAGCAGACAGAAGTTACAACTGTGAAATCTGTCACTTCTTTTTATTGAGAAAAATACAGTATCACTTCTGCTATTTTCAAGTTGGTTACGTTGATCAGTAGGTCTATTGTTATTGAGTCATAAACTACAAGTGGCAACACAGCCTAGCAACCCACATCAACACAACCTTTGGGTAATGATTAACATGATCACACCAGGGAGTGTAACGAATGACGTGAACCAGTAGGACTGTTGCGGATAGACAATGACAAGAACTGACACGATTCCCTTTTCTTAATGATACATTTTACACAATCTATATATATCTGAACATTTGTTTGAGTTGCACAGCCCTTGTCCAACGCTCTCTGGTTCAATCATACAGTGAGCTGAGAGGGAACAAAGGTTAATGTGTGTCATTAATCATTCACACATCTCTATTGTTAGCATGTTGCCGTAGATTTTGGTTGTCAATCATTGCTATACGCTATGCAAGTATTTTGTAGGCAAATTGTTTTACATTTTTGCCTAAAATGACATACCCAAATCTAACTGCCTGTAGCTCAGGACCTGAAGCAAGGATATGCATATTTGAAAGGAAACACTTTGAAGTTTGTGGAAATGTGAAATGAATGTAGGAGAATATAACACATTAGATCTGGTAAAGATAATACAAAGAATTACTGTTCAAAATGTTGTTCAAAATGTTGTGTCAAGTCTGCCCAAATGTGCCTAACTGGTTTATTGATACATTTTCAAGTACATAACTGTGCACTCAAACAATAGCATGGTATTATTTCACTGTAATAGCTACTGTAAATTGGACAGTGCAGTTAGATTAACAATAATTTAAGCTTTCAGCCCATATAAGATATGTCTATGTCCTGGGAAATGTTCTTGTTACTTACAATGTCATGCTAATCACATTAATGCACGTTAACTCAACCCTCCTGAGGGTGGGTCACCGATCCCATAGAGGTTAATGAAAGGCATCTAACAGAAGTAAATTAATCCACAAACACGAATATCAGTTTTTATATATCTTACATGACTGTGAATTTGAGGATATAATCGTCATGCCCATTCAAAAGCAGACAGAATGAAGTGTCTATGGATGCTTCCGAAATGGCACCCTATTCCCTATATAGTGCACTACTGGACATTTTGAATGCACCCTATGTCTGCATCTGAAAGATGGTACACTTCAATGGAGAAGGTCCCCTGTCCTGTACACAAACCTTCTCTGATTACCTCTCCCTATTCTATTGGCGTCTAAGAAAAGGTCAACATCATAATGAAAGATCAGTTCTTGAGTTGAGTCCCCTTCCAACTCCAGTCTTTTAAAAATACCTAAACCAGCAGTTCTCAATTCTCTCCTCAGAGAACCCCAGCTGTTCCAGAGCTACCACACCTGATTCAACAACACCTATGGAATTTTAACAGTATATGTCTAACCAGAATAAATATCTCTCTCTGGTTCTTCAAAGGGTTCTTTGTAGAACCTTTGAGATTGAGAAAGGTTCTTAATTTAATATAACCATTCTCCATAAAGGCTCTATAAATAACCATTAAAAAGGGTTCTTTATAGCACCAAAAAGGGTTGTAATGATAGCGGAACCCTTTTTGGTGCTATTCCAGAGCTACCACACCTGATTCAACAACACCTATGGAATTTTAACAGTATTTGTCTAACCAGAATAAATATCTCTCTCTGGTTCTTCAAAGGGTTCTTTGTAGAACCTTTGAGATTGAGAAAGGTTCTTAATTTAATATAACCATTCTCCATAAAGGCTCTATAAATAACCATTAAAAAGTTTTTTAAAGCTTTTTTTAAAGTTATTTTAGAACCTTAGGAAAGGTTTCTTTATAGCACCATAATAGTTCCATTTATAACCTTGTGAACATGGTTCTTTATAGAACCTTCAAAAAGGGCTCTATATAGTACCAAAATAGGATACACTATCGTTATGAGCCAAATAACTATTATTTGGCACTATATACTGTAGAACCATTTGTTTTTAGTGTGCAGTCCACATAGCACTTCAGCAAGTAATCAACGATCTGGCAGTTAGTGAGCCAACTAGCAGTACAACAAGAGAACATGTCTAACAACCAAGAAAGAAGTGGTCAACATGAATATAAGATCACAAATCCTTTGCAATTGGCAGAATCTATATTGCTGCTAGTGCCTTTGGCCCAAAGGAACGGTTATACATACCATGTTGCCAGATTAGACATTCATATTGTATTTGCATCAGGATCCAAAATTCTGTATTTTTATTTCTATGAAATCGATACGATCAATCATTAACTCAGCTTCCTACTGCACACTTTAATAGCTACAAGTGATAAACAGTGTGTCCTTGCCTGTAGAATCCTCATCTGCAATAAGAGTTCATTTACAGTGTTATAGGAATAACTAAATATCTTCCACATGTCTGAAGCAAAAGACATCAGCAAATGTTCTGCCAACGTTCTGCAATTGTTCTTCTTCCAAGCTCTCAGTCATTGATTTGAAAATAAACTCTTCATTCTCTAGAAATTAAATGGATCTTTTCAACCATATGTGGAGAATCAAGATTACCAACGTGCTGGAGTTTCTTATTCAGTAAACAATAGTTTCTCCATGCAATATGATAGTGTGTCAGTCATTGACCGGTTCTGGAAAAGTTGGAGTGAAGGTTCCTGAGAATCTGGCCTATTCCTCATCCAATGTGAAGAAGACCACCTTTATCGAGTAGATCGTATCCAAAATATAGATCACCAGGTTGATCATGGTCATGAATGTCACCACAACCAGATTGTCCCAGGGACAGGGGAACACGGAACGGGCCGGGGGTTGTTCTCGAAACTATACAGTGGCCAGATGACCATGGCAGTCATGTACATCATGGTGGCCAGAATATTATAGACCGTGAGCAGTTTGTCAAACGAGAAGGGGAAGAGCGACAGCAGCTGACCGACGGTGAGGAAGATGATGACGAGTGCGAAGATGAAGCAGAGGGAATAAACCGCCACGCACCACTGCAGTCCCGGATGAAACAGAAACCTTGCCGGATCCAGCGACGTAAAGATAATACAGGCCAGCAGAGTCTCCAGGATCTTGAGGAGGCCCGGGACAGTGGACAGGAAGCCACTGATCTCACCACCGGGCCGGAGGCGGGCCAACACCACCTCGCCGACGTACAATCCAAAACAGAGTAGGGAGCTGACGGTGGCAGCAATCTGGCGGTAGCAGGTGGGGCAGGTGAAGAAGGTGGGGTAGATGATGGAGGAGGTGAAACACATTAGTGTGGCCAGCACGGCGAAGGCCGTAGTGAAGTCATCCCAGGAGATGGGCACCTTGAGATGATGAGGAGGGGAGATGTGAGGAAAGGTTATGTCTAGGGCCAAGAGTTTTCCTGAAAAATATGTTTTCCTGAAAAACGTGCAACTGCTACTACTGCTTTACAATAGAAATAGACATTAGAAATATATAAGACAGATACACATAAGCTACGATACACGTGAGCCACAAATTCCCCTCCCACCAATCTATTCCATCAAATCCAGACAGTAAACATCCCCCACCTTGGCGCTGAAGCGGGTGAACTCCATGATGAGGATGAAGAGGGAGAAGAAGCAGCAGAAGCACCAGGTGAACATGCACCAGTCCCAGTGTGTGGAGAGCACATGGCCTGCCGAGGCCACCAGACTGAAGGAGATACAGGTGAGGACCACCTCAAACATACGGATGATGCCCACCGGCAGGGTGAGAGACCTCAGGTCCAGGTTCACCATGATGAGATACTGTTGAAGGATCTATCTAGGGACTGGGTGACTGTTTACTCACCAAGGGTTCCTTGACTTGTTGTTTTCCTCTCTCTTTCTTCTGGCTAATGTTCTTCTTTCTGTCTCTCTCCTTTGCTCTCTTTTACCAAATGTACATATTTCACATTTGAATGAATCACTGATTCAATTAACTGTGTTCATTTACTGTTGCCTCTTAAAGACTTACATTCTCCTCTTCATGGAAGCTCACCCAGTAATTTTCTGCTGTGTCACTTTCTTTTCTCCACCGTGTCACATTGACATCTCCACTCCTCCTCCCTCTCCTACCGTCTTTGTCTCTCTGTGCATTCCCCTGCCGACTAAGGACCTTCCAGTAAAGCACTACAATTCCAAGGAAGGTAAGACCTTCTCTCATTCCTGCATTATCCAAGTCTCCTTCCCCATGCTGTGGAGACCAGAGCATGCCTGTGTCGAGCCAAACTCCTCCTGTGTTTATGATGGTGTGTAGCCCATAGAAATAGAGTGAATAGAACGGGCCTCCTCATTCATGTCAATGATTGCGGCCATTGCGAGCGTACCCATAGGCTAGGTTGAAGATAACAGAGGTTAGGATAGCTTAATAATTAAATGCAAAAGCATTCTAAAATAAACAAATTCATTGCACCAGCGCCTGAATGAAAATGACTGAGAGAGAATGGTAGCAGTACAGAAAGTTCACCATCAAAGTGGAAAATAAATACAACGGAGGTGAATTTCAGACTATTACTCAGCAAACAAATAGATTAACTGTTTTACTGTCATTTTATTCATTTAAATGTTTTTAAAGTTGTCTACAGCCACTTTATAACATGATTTCCCGACCGCTGGTCATGTTTTCAATGCTAATCCTATAACCGAAAGGTTGGTAGATCAAATTCCCAAGGTGACAAGGTAAAAATCTGTCATTCTGCCCCTGAACAAGGCAGTTAACCCACTGTTCCTAGGCCGTCATTGTGAATTTGTTCTTAACTGACTTACCTAGTTAAACAAAGGTTAAATAAAAAAACATTTCAATTAACATTCTTGGAAATAATTACCTTGGAAATAATTACCTTGGAAATAATTACCTTGGAAATAATTGCATCACAATACCAGGCAGCCTTTGCGAGTGTACCCATGAGTTTAGAGGTTCCAAGCCCGTTCTGTTCATTCTATTTCTATGGGGTATCCTGCCCTCTCTTGGCTTAATTGCACGTTTTACGACCCAGTCTTATCTGGCTCGCCCACGCCACACATGATGGACTCTGGTCTCTGTCAAAGGTAAACTTCAATACTGACCCAATCCCTGGGAGTGGGACCATATCAAACCTAGGTTCAAGTAAGATTTGAAATCTTTAAAATACTTTGAGCATTTGATTGAGTCTACTTGGAAAGACATTGGGGTTCGCACCTTTGGAACTATTCTATTGGATCCATTGTGTCAGGTAAGCTCAATCAAGCACAACTACAGCATTTGAAAGATTTCTGATACTATTTGCACCCAGCTCTGGTCCAAGTGCACATCCCCCAACCAGGGAAACCCAGGCTTTTGAAGTAACCTCACGTTTGTTCAGTTTAATGTTCCTAACTTGACTTAAGCTCTTTTTTGACACTTGATGGCTATTGACTAATATCCTCATCCATGTTCTTGAGAAAGGGAGAGTAAGAGATGGAGGGAAGGGGGAGGAGTGGTAGGCAAAGGATTTGTAGAGGAACTATTCTGTTTCCACTGAAAATGGAAATCGAATAATGTTCTGGTTGATAAAGATAATATGATATCAAATCAAACTTTATTTGTCACATGAGCCGAATACAACAAATGTAGACCTTACCGTGAAATGCTTACTTACTTATATGCATACTACTGACCCAGTTCAGAGTGTACCATACCAACTTTGAATGTAACATTCTAGATTTTTGGAATCATTTACAAAATGTATTACATTTGGATTCACTGGTGCCACTAGGGCAGTTTAACACAATAATGAAAAATGACAGAGATGTACAATTGTTTTGATTAATTGACTCTACTGCCAATGTGTGTCTATGGAGATTGCATGGTTGTGTCAACAGCAGCAGCTGTCTCAGCTGAAGGACAATGATCCCTTTAAATATTGTCAGTGCATTGCCCAACTCCCTCTCACTGTTATATACCCTCATAATCTTCCTCCTTCTCCTCTCTCTATATACTTCTCCTTCTATCTCACTCTCCCTCTCTCTCTCTCTCTATTTCTCTCTCTTTCTCTCTCCCTCTCTCTATATCTGCCTCATCCATTTTTCACTTTTAGCTCCCTCTTGATCTGTGCCAAGGAGACAGCAGCAACATAACTTCATTTCTCTTTTGAACAAATCAATAATCCCTGTCAAAGGTTGCAAGACAGAAGAAAAGATGTGGACATAAAAGACCTTGACTTCATTACCATAATCAGATCAGGAACCTCCATCATTCTGTTGGCTTCTGTTTTGGAACAATGATTCTTCATTCGTCACTTAACTTAATTTCTCTCATGAAGAAAGGAATAACCCCTGCCATATGTATCACAAAAAAAGTGTGGGCATGAGAGACCTTGACATCATTACCATAAACAGATCACCAACCACAATTATTCTGCTGTCTTTTTAGAAATTATAATTAGTTTAGCAGCCTCAGAATGGCCCAATATGTTCCCTATCAAATCGAATCTGTGGTAAGCCACGGTCCATGAGGGATTCAGATGCTGCCTGTGTAAGAGAGTGATGTCATCCAGGTGGGACGGAGCGGAGTGTGGTTGAGACTTATCTCGCTGTCGGCTTCCCCGCCGCACTCAGCAAACACAGAAAGAGACATGAAAGCAAAGCCCTGGGCTGGACTTCGACATCCCATGCCATTTCATCCAATGGGCCTCTCATAGCAGACACACCCTAGCAAATAGGGAGCGGGAGGGAGCATTGCTGAATGTCCTATAACAGTGTTGTAGAAAGATAATAGGTGTTAAGCAAATGTTTTCTTTATTTTATTGTTATATAACATTATTAAAACAATTTGGTCACGTCAGCTAAATGTCAATAGTTGT
>NW_024609308.1:27500-77500 GCF_018296145.1 Oncorhynchus tshawytscha
CTATTCTTCCTTCCGGAGGCCAGCAGCTCAGAACATTGGGTAGGATTGTGTGTGGGATCATTTATGATGTGCTTGTCCTTGTCTATCAGAGGCCCTGAAGCCCCCTGCACTGCAATCCACAGAGCTTGGACCCCAGTTATGCAGTCCTCCTGAGGATACCCATATTAGCCACTGACAGTCCAGCGTACCAGGCCAGGAAGCATAAAGTCAACACACTCTCTACATGACAGATGTTGTTGGTATTTTTTATTCCTGTTCTGGGTGTTTGCATTAAAATATAGTGTGCTGTCCTTGATGGTTCCCAGGTACTTCAAACTCCCCACTCTCTCTTCCTGTTCACCACCCAGGACTAGGTGGCTCACTGGGTCTGCCTTCCATCAGAAATCAATGACATTGGGGATAGGGTTGGTGTAAGTTATGCTAGGACATTGTGGATAGAGATGGGGATGGTGTAAGTTCTGCTAGGACATTGTGGATAGGGATGGTGTAAGTTATGCTAGGACATTGTGGATAGGGATGGTGTAAGTTATGCTAGGACATTGTGGATAGGGATGGTGTAAGTTATGCTAGGACATTGTGGCTAGAGATGGGTATGGTGTAAGTTCTGCTAGGACATTGTGGATAGGGATGGTGTAAGTTATGCTAGGACATTGTGGATAGGGATGGTGTAAGTTATGCTAGGACATTGTGGATAGGGATGGTGTAAGTTATGCTAGGACATTGTGGCTAGAGATGGGTATGGTGTAAGTTCTGCTAGGACATTGTGGATAGGGATGGTGTAAGTTCTGCTAGGACATTGTGGATAGAGATAGGGATGGTGTAAGTTATGCTAGGACATTGTGGATAGGGATGGTGTAAGTTATGCTAGGACATTGTGGATAGAGATAGTGAAGTTCTGCTAGGACATTGTGGATAGGGATAGGGATGGTGTAAGTTCTGCTAGGACATTGTGAATAGGGATAGGGATGGTGTACGTTCTGCTAGGACATTGTGGATAGAGATAGGGATGGTGTAAGTTCTGCGAGGACATTATGAATAGGGATAGGGATGATGTAAGTTCTGATAGGACATTGCGGATAGGGATAGGGATGGTGTAAGTTCTGCTAGGACATTGCGGATAGGGATAGGGATGGTGTAAGTTCTGCTAGGACATTGTGGATAGGGATAGGGATGGTGTAAGTTCTGCTAGGACATTGTGGATAGAGATGGGGATGGTGTAAGTTCTGCTAGGACATTGTGGATAGGGATGGTGTAAGTTCTGCTAAGACATTGTGGATAGGGATGGGGATGGTATAAGTTCTGCTAGGACATTGTGGATAGGGATGGGGATGGTGTAAGTTCTGCTAGGACATTGTGGATAGAGATGGGGATGGTGTAAGTTCTGCTAGGACATTGTGGATAGGGATAGGGATGGTGTAAGTTCTGCTAGGACATTGTGGATAGGGATGGGGATGGTGTAAGTTCTGCTAGGACATTGTGGATAGAGATGGGGATGGTGTAAGTTCTGCTAGGACATTGTGGATAGAGATGGGGATGGTGTAAGTTCTGCTAGGACATTGTGGATAGGGATAGGGATGGTGTAAGTTCTGCTAGGACATTGTGGATAGAGATGGGGATGGTGAAAGTTCTGCTAGGACATTGTGGATATGGATAGGGATGGTGTAAGATAGGGATGTAAGATAGGGATGGTGTAACGTGACAGCCCCCTGTTCAGCAGGAAGTCCAGCATCCACAAGGTAAGGCTAGGGTCCACCAGGTGGTGGTCCACCTGCCTGGGTGGTAAGGTTGGGGTCCACCCGCCTGGGTGGTAAGGCTGGGGTCCACCAGGTGGTGGTCCACCTGCCTGGGTGGTAAGGCTAGGGCCTTACCTTGTGGGGTCCACCTGCCTGGGTGGTAAGGCTAGGGTCTTACCTTGTGGGGTCCACCCGCCTGGGTGGTAAGGCTAGGGTCTTACCTTGTGGGGTCCAACTGCCTGGGTGGTAAGGCTAGGGTCTTACCTTGTGGGGTCCACCCACCTGGGGGGTAAGGCTAGGGTCTTACCTTGTGGGGTCCACCCGCCTGTTGGGAGAGTTTGTCACAGACAAGGTGAGGCTGCATGCAGTTAAAAGCAAAGGAGAAGTCCAGGAAAAGGATGTGCATATAAGAGTGATGCCTCTCCAGGTGTATCACGGCACTGTGCAACACCGTCAGGATTTCATTCTCCACTGGTCTGTTATTCCTGTATGCAAACTGCATTGGGTCAAGGGCTCTGTCTTTATGAGACCTGAGACGTGTGAGTATCAAATGCTCACAATGACTGATGTTAACGCCACAGGACAATGTAATTCAGCTCCGCCTTTGGAACTGGTTGCATCTCAGATGTCTTCCAGAGTGACACATTAAGTATGACAGTAGAGTGACACACTAAGTACACAGTTGGTTTCTCATTTAGTGACATTACTCAGTCCTGTATTTGTTGACATCTGGCATTCTGGTCTCTAACACTCCCGGGTGAAGTTACAGATCTAGGATCAGCTTCCCCTCCACCAAACATAACCGTAAACGAAAATCCACTCCAAAACTACATTTTGGTATTTGTTTCATTAGTCCACTTTTGATACAGTCCCAAAATGTTTTGCATGTCAGCAGTTAAGTTTAAGATGTTGGACTTTCAACATGAAAGACTGTCACCGGTCACATCATGATAATGCAAAATGGAAAATCACCATGATGATGAAAAGATAAATACCAGAAGATACTAAAGATCAGTGTCTAGGGGCAACTTGACCCTACTCTTGGTCTCGAACAGAGCCAAAACACCTGTGGATCTGTCCAAGTACAAATATTATTTGAAGAAGCAGGTAAACGGTGTGTTACAGGTGTTCCAGAGAAAGTGCTGGGGAACGGGAAACTACGGTAAGATAGCAAGTAGAGAGAAAGAGAAAGAAGGAAATGCATAGAGAGGAGAGAAAGAAAGAAAAGAGAGAGAGGTATGTAGGTAGGTAGGTAGGTAGGTAGGTAGGTAGGTATGTAGGTAGGTAGGCAGGCAGGCAGGCAGGCAGGTAGGCAGGCAGGCAGGTGGGCAGGTGGGTGGGTGGGCAGGCAGGCATGCAGGTGGGTGCAGGCAGGTGGGCAGGCAGGGTGGGCAGGCAGGCAGGCAGGTGGGCAGGCAGGCAGGCAGGCAGGGTGGGAGGTAGGCAGATGGAGGCAGGTGAGGGAGGTAGGTAGGTAGGTAGGTAGGTAGGTAGGTAGGTAGGTAGGTAGGTAGGTAGGTAGATGGAGGTAGGTAGAGGGAGGGAGGTAGAGGGAAAGAGAGAGGGAGACAGAGAACATGAGGGATCAAATGCTAATCCTTTACCCACAGAGAAAAATGTATCCTTCTCTCTCTGTTTCTCTTTCCCTCTCATTACATGTATTCTCTATTCTAAGAAAATAAAGAACATTCCTTCCTTCACAAGGTTTTTCAATAGTTTTAATATGTTGAAATACCCTCTTGGTATGCTTGGACCAACCAAGTATTATAAAAACATATTGTCTCCATTAAACATGACCAGTATGGCTATGAGAAGATATACAACAACAACATTGCTCTGCGGGATGTTAAGAATTTTTTTCAATGTGTGTGTGTGTGTGTGTGTGTGTGTGTGTGTGTGTGTGTGTGTGTGTGTGTGTGTGTGTGTGTGTGTGTGTGTGTGTGTGTGTGTGTGTGTGTGTGTGTGAGAAAGAGAGCGAGAGAGAGCGAGAGAGAGAGGAAGAATGGGGAGGAAGAGAGAAGAATAAAGGGAGACAGAGAAAGGGAGGAAGGAATAGAGAAGAGTGTGTGGGTGAGGGAGGGAGAGGATGATTGGAAGAGAGAGAGGGAAAGAGAGATGGCTATAAAGATGGGTATAAACTTCAATGCATAATGTATGATTGATAGAAACACACAAACTTACATACTCTGCAGACACTCATTGTTGCATACACACACTGAAACAGTCATAACTGATGCACAAACTGCACAACACATACACACCAAAACAGTCATAACTGATGCACAAACTGCACAACACATACATACTGAAACAGTCATAACTGATACACAAACTGCACAACATACATACTGAAACAGTCGTAACTGATGCACAAACTGCACAACACATACACACCAAAACAGTCATAACTGATGCACAAACTGCACAACACATACATACTGAAACAGTCATAACTGATGCACAAACTGCACAACACATACATACTGAAACAGTCATAACTGATGCACAAACTGCACAACATACATACTGAAACAGTCATAACTGATGCACAAACTGCACAACATACATACTGAAACAGTCATAACTGATGCACAAACTGCACAACATACATACTGAAACAGTCATAACTGATGCACAAACTGCACAACACATACACACTGAAACAGTCATAACTGATGCACAAACTGCACAACATACATACTGAAACAGTCGTAACTGATGCACAAACTGCACAACATACACACACTGAAACAGTCATAACTGATGCACAAACTGCACAACATACACACACTGAAACAGTCATAACTGATGCACAAACAGCACAAAATACACACACTGAAACAGTCATAACTGATGCACAAACTACAAAATACACACACTGAAACAGTCAATACTGATGCACAAACTGCAGAACATACACACACTGAAACAGTCAGAACTGATGCACAAACAGCACAAAATACACACACTGAAACAGTCATAACTGATGCACAAACTGCACAACATACACACACTGAAACAGTCAATACTGATGCACAAACTGCAGAACATACACAACATAAACATTCACATACACACATGAAAATGTATTCGGTCACTGAAGTACTAACACAGGCACACATAAACACCCACACCAACACACACACACACACGCACACACACACACACACACACACACACACACACACACACACACACACACACACACACACACACACACACACACACACACACACACACACACACACACACACACACACACGTGACACACGTACTCTCCACTTTACCCCACACTATCTCCTACACACTGTGTCCCACACAGCCACATACAGTGTCCAGACAGGACACACACAGCAGCAGTCAGGAATGACGTCAGCAGCACTCATCAGGTATATGACAGCTCTCATCTATTAAATATGCTTGTTTCCTGTAGTTCTGACCTCAATACTGACTGTAGTGACGTCCATTCATCCCACACACCTCTATAGAGTTCTACAGGCATACTGGCTGGGTTTGTATACTATGTTATAGAGTCCTGCAGGCATACTGGCTGGGTTTGTATACTATGTTATAGAGTCCTGCAGGCATACTGGCTGGGTTTGTATACTATGTTATAGAGTCCTGCAGGCATACTGGCTGAGTTTGTATACTATGTTATAGAGTCCTGCAGGCATACTGGCTGGGTTTGTATACTATGTTATAGAGTCCTGCAGGCATACTGGCTGGGTTTGTGGACTATGTTATAGAGTCCTGCAGGCATACTGGCTGAGTTTGTATACTATGTTATAGAGTCCTGCAGGCATACTGGCTGGGTTTGTATACTATGTTATAGAGTCCTGCAGGCATACTGGCTGAGTTTGTATACTATGTTATAGAGTCCTGCAGGCATACTGGCTGGGTTTGTGGACTATGTTATAGAGTCCTGCAGGCATACTGGCTGAGTTTGTATACTATGTTATAGAGTCCTGCAGGCATACTGGCTGGGTTTGTATACTATGTTATAGAGTCCTGCAGGCATACTGGCTGGGTTTGTATACTATGTTATAGAGTCCTGCAGGCATACTGGCTGGGTTTGTATACTATGTTATAGAGTCCTGCAGGCATACTGGCTGGGTTTGTATACTATGTTATAGAGTCCTGCAGGCATACTGGCTGGGTTTGTGGACTATGTTATAGAGTCCTGCAGGCATACTGGCTGGGTTTGTATACTATGTTATAGAGTCCTGCAGGCATACTGGCTGGGTTTGTATACTATGTTATAGAGTCCTGCAGGCATACTGGCTGGGTTTGTATACTATGTTATAGAGTCCTGCAGGCATACTGGCTGGGTTTGTATACTATGTTATAGAGTCCTGCAGGCATACTGGCTGGGTTTGTATACTATGTTATAGAGTCCTGCAGGCATACTGGCTGGGTTTGTATACTATGTTATAGAGTCCTGCAGGCATACTGGCTGGGTTTGTATAATATGTTATAGAGTTATCTGTTTGAATGGGGTTTGCATTAAATGTTATAGAGTCCTGCAGGCATACTGGCTTTTGGCCCCTGTTATAGACTCCTGCAGACATACTGGCTGTTTTTTTGTTAAAGAGTCCTGCAGCACATTCTGGCTCTTGTTACCAGTTATAGAGTCCTCTGGCATTTCTTTTAAAATGTATATTTTCCATACTGAGTCCTGGGAGATGGCATACTGGCTGGGTTTGTATAACTATTTATAGAGCTTCTCAGGCATACTGGCTGGTTTTTGATGTTAAGATTGCAGGAAATGGACAGATTTGATAATGTTATAGAGTCCTGCAGGCATACTGGCTGAGTTTGTATACACAATGTTATAGAGGCAGGATACTGGCTGGGTTTGTATACTATGTTATGGAGGTCCTGGAGGGGGTTTGTATAATATGTTATAGAGTCTCTGTGGCATACTGGCTGGGTTTGTATACTATGTTAAGGTCCTGCAGGCATACTGGCTGGGTTTGTATACTATGTTATAGGTCCTGCAGGTGGCTGGGTTTGGATACTATGTTAAGGAGTCCTGCAGGCAGGTGGAGGGTTTGTAATGAGGAATGAGTCTGCAGGCATACTGGTGGGTTTGGAACAAGGAAGGACATACTGGGGGTTTGGAGGGAGGGAAGAGTGGAAGGAATCTGTGGAGGTTGGAGGGAGGGATACGATGTTATAGGAATCATGGAGGTGGCTGGGTTTGTATACTAGGAAGGAAGTCCTGTGGAGGTGGCTGGGTTTGGAAGGAAGGATGTTGCTGTTTGAATGGGGTAGGGAGAGAACAAGGGATGACACTTTTGGAGGGTGGGAGACATGATGCTGTTTTGGAGGTAGGGAACGAGGGATGACACTGGAGGTGGAGGGTGGGAATGAGGGATGATGCTGTGGAGGTGGAGGTAGGGAACGAGGGATGAAGCTGTGGAGGTGGAGGTAGGGAACGAGGGATGAAGCTGTGGAGGTGGAGGTAGGGACCGAGGGATGATGCTGTGGAGGTGGAGGTAGGGACTGAGGGATGATGCTGTGGAGGTGGAGGTAGGGACCGAGGGATGATGCTGTGGAGGTGGAGGTAGGGACCGAGGGATGATGCTGTGGAGGTGGAGGTAGGGAACGAGGGATGATGCTGTGGAGGTGGAGGTAGGGAATGAGGGATGATGCTGTGGAGCGGGACTGGGGAGGCGCACTGGAGGCCTGGGCCTGGAGCCGGCACTGGTGGTACCGGACTGGTGACACGCACTTCAGGGAGAGTGAGGGGAGCAGGCACATGACGTACCGGGCTGGGGAGGCGCACTGGAGTCCAGATGTGTGGAGATGGCACAGGTTTCACCAGACTGCTAAACGGATCCAGTGTGTGTAGAGTGTGTAGAGTTCCACATTACCTTTAATAGTGAAACTTACAACAAAACAACAAAGAATAACAATCGTGCAGTCACGGAGCGCAAGAAAGCACTAACCTAAACAATATCTCACAACCCAGGTGGGAACAATAGGCTTCCTAAATATGATCCCCAATTAGAGGCAACGATTACCAGCTGCCTCTAATTGGGAACCATACAAAACCACCAACATAGAAATACACATTCTAGAACACCCCCCTGGACACACCCTGACCTAAACCACTATAGAGAATCCAAGGGCTCTCTATGGTCAGGGCGTGACACACGCACTGCTACTTTGCATATCCCAACTCTCTCTGAGACACCCTCGGAGAGTGGGGTCACGGCCAAGGTCTGCCATTATCTGGAGAAATTAGGGTGAAGTGCCTTTCTCAAGGGCACATCAACAGATTTTTCACCTTCTCAGCTCAGGATTCGAACTAGAGACCTTTCTACCTGGATGCATGTTTTGACATGTGTGTGTGTAAATACTGTAACTGAGCCACATGCAATACCTACAGAGTTTCACTAGACTCTACAATAATATGTACTCATCTCTCTTCAACCAAAAGATTACAGGAGACAGGATGGAATAATCATTTGATAGAGTCCTTTCCAAAAACACAGCATCTCACCAGTCAAAATCTTAAACCAAAAAGATAATTTCATGGATGCCCTGCTTTCAGAATTACAGGCCGCTTTCCAAAATGTCAAGCTGCCTCTCTGATTTTCCTTGGTCACACAGAGGTGTATAGACTGTTCCTGCCGCCCCCACTGCAAGTAATATGTTTTATTTCTTTGGGGGGGCATTCCAGGAATTGGTAGGGGGGGGGAGTCACCAGTGCTAAGCAAATGCTTCATTCTGACATGTGTTTATGGCATTTTGAATGCAGTGTTACATTTTGGGAATTGTGTGTAGAGTTTTGAAAAAAGGAGAAACTGTGATCATTTTATCTTAGACAAGCTGTCTTGTTGTCTAGTGGATTTGGCATAGAACTCTCTACCTGTTACACACAATGTGCATGCCCTCAGCTCAGAGGAAATGATGATACAAAATGTCAAACGGAACAGAACAGAAGGATTCTCGCCAAAGGTGTGTTTGCATTGTGAGAAGACAAAAAAAGTAATTTAATCATGAATAAGACAGAAAGGAAAACAATGGTGGAATTGCAGACGTATCTATTTACGCCCTCACCACGACGCTGGCCTGAGTGGCAATTGCCTGGAAATTGCTATTTTATTTGAAAGGTCTGCCGGAACAATTCTCTGGGTGTAATAGTTTATTGTTCCGATGCCCTGCTTTCAGAATTACAGGCCGCTTTCCAAAATGTCAAGCTGCCTCTCTGATTTTCCTTGGTCACACAGAGGTGTATAGACTGTTCCTGCCGCCCCCACTGCAAGTAATATGTTTTATTTCTTTCAGAATTATGTAAAAAATGTATTAATAAGCATTTCTGAGTTATCTTAGACAGGCTGTCTTGTTTGTAGGTTGGTAAAAGACAACTGAGACTAAATGATATTTATTATTGATTCTCACAAACGTTTTGCTTATCATATGTTTCTAGTTTCATGTTTGAATATCACGTGCACAAGTACAATGAAATGCCTGTCTTGCAAGCTCCAACCCCAACAATGCAGTAATCAATAACAATTTAGCACTACAAATAACATAAGGTAGAACAAAAACACACAAGAAATGAAAATAAGAAGAACAGGAGAAAGTAAGAAGTTATATACAGGGTCAGTACCAATACCATATTTACATTGTGCAGAGATACTGGAGTGAAAGAGGTAGATAGGTAAATATGAGTGTGTGTGCTTCTGTGTAGAGTCACTATAAATGTGTGTGCGTGTGTGTGTGTGTGTGTGTGTGTGTGTGTGTGTGTGTGTGTGTGTGTGTGTGTGTGTGTGTGTGTGTGTGTGTGTGTGTGTGTGTGTGTGTGTGTGTGTGTGTGTGTGTGTCCAACAAGCTGTTCTCACCATCCCCAGTAGAGCTATACTAGGCCTATACTTTTCCATTTGGAGAGTGAGAAGGCAGTGTTTCCAGCATGTGAATATGCATGACGCAGGAATACTCTGCTGGCTCTGAATAGCCAGAGGGAATTGCCATGTGTTCACAGAGATACAGATAATATTTTACAGAGCAAACCACAGCTGTTTTTTGTGGTCAGGATAAAGTCATGGCCCAAATCATGGTACAGTATATGGATATCAGCTGCTATTGGTTTTAACTCAATGGATTTGCTACATTGTGGCGAGGGGCGTAGATCCTCCACTAGCCAAGTGACTGACAGTGATTTACAGCACATGGTAATCCCTATCCTGTCAATTCCCAGCAGCACAATTCCCAGACTGCCTTACTCCCACCATCACTTCTCTTCTACCATCCCTATCGACCTGCTTGCCTCTATAAAAGTCCACCAACATCACTAAAAAAGGCAGAGGTCTTCAGGAAAACATATTTTCAATGGTGTGGTAAAACTGAAAGCTCCATTTCATATCCACTAATAATAAAGGTAAGGTTTACTGTTGCTCGCTCTCTCAATCTTTATTTTTCATGAGAGGGTTTAGGGCTTTTCAGACTTGATGTATCGGTACCGCTTGTCGTGAGGAAGCAGAGAGAGCAGTCTGTGGCCTGGGTGGCTGGAGTCTTCCTTTCACACCGCCTGGTATAGAGGTCCTGGATGGCAGGGAGCTCGGCCCCAGTGATGCACTGGCCTGTCCGCACCACTGTCTGTAGCGCCATGCGATCGAGGGCGGTGCTGGTGCCATAACAAGCAGTGATGTACTGGCCTGTCCGCACCACTGTCTGTAGCGCCATGCGATCGAGGGCGGTGCTGTTGCCATAACAAGCAGTGATGTACTGGCCTGTCCGCACCACTGTCTGCTGAAGCGCCATGCTGATCGAGGGCGGTGCTGTTGCCATAACAAGCAGTGATGTACTGGCCTGTCCGCACCACTGTCTGTAGCGCCATGCGATCGAGGGCGGTGCTGGTGCCATAACAAGCAGTGATGTACTGGCCTGTCCGCACCACTGTCTGTTTAGCGCCATGCGTTCTTTCCAGGGCGGTCTTTGCCATAACAAGCAGTGATGTACTGGCCTGTCCGCACCACTGTCTGTAGCGCCATGCATTTGATTGGCGGTGCTGGTGTTTATTAACAAGCAGTGATGTACTGGCCTGTCCGCACCACTGTCTGTAGCTCCATGCGATCGAGGGCGGTGCTGTTGCCATAACAAGCAGTGATGTAGCCAGTCAAGATGCTCTCAATGGTGCAGCTGAAGAACTTTTCAGCCTCCTGAGAGGGAAGAGGCGCTGTCGCACCTTCTTCACAACTGTGCGTGTGTGGACCTTTTCAAGTCCTTGGTGACATTGACACCGAGGAACTTGAAGCTGCAGCCCTGTCGATGTGAACGGGGACATGCCCACCTGTTGCCATAAGAAAAGGGCAACCAGTGAAGAACAAACACCCTTGTAAATACAACCCATATTTATGTTTATTTATTTTCCCTTGTGTCCCTTGTTTAACCATTTGCACATCTTTACAACACTGTATTCAGACATAATATGACATTTGAATTGTCTTTATTCTTTTGGAACTTCTGTGAGTGTAATGTTTACTGTTCATTTGTATTGTTTATTTCACTTTTGTTTATTATCTACTTCACTTACATTGGCAATGTTAACATGTTTTCCCCATGCCAATAAAGCCCTTACATTGAAATTGAATTGAATTGAGACAGAAGCAGAAAGCGAGAGAGAGAGTGAGAGTAACAGAGAGACAGAGATTAGAAGGTGAGTGGAGGAGATGTAGACAGAGAAAGCAGAAAGTCAGGTATGAGGAACAGACAGGAGAGTAAAAGAGAAAGGGAGAGATAAAAGGTTAAGAGATAAATAAAGGGTGATTCCCTCCGACTCATCTCCCTCCCCCTCTCTCTCTTGCTCTCCCTTTTCTTTTTCCTCACTCTCTCTCACCTTTCTCTTGTTTTCATCCTCCTTGGCTCCCTCTCTCATCTTTCCCTTTCTCCCTCCCACCTCTCTCATCTTCCCACCTTTCTCCCTCCCACCTCTCTCCTCCCTTTCTCTCCCTCCCTCCCACCTCTCTCATCCACCTTTCTCCCTCCCACCTCTCTCCCTCCCACCTCTCCCTCCCTCCCACCTCTCTCCCTCCCACCTCTCTCCCTCCCATCTTTCTTCCTCCCTCCCACCTCTCTCCCTCCCACCTCTCTCCCTCCCACCTCTCTCCTCTTTCTTTCTCCCTCCCACCTCTCTCCCTCCCACCTCTCTCCCTCCCACCTCTCCCTCATCTTTCTTTCTCCCTCCCACCTCTCTCCCTCCCACCTCTCTCTCTCTCTCATCTTTCTTTCTCCCTCCCACCTCTCTCATCTTTCTTTCTCCCTCCCACTCTCTCCCTCCCACCTCTCTCCCTCCCACCTCTCTCCCTCCCCCTCCCTCCCTCCCTCCCACCTCTCTCCCTCCCACCTCTCTCCCTCCCACCTCTCTCCCTCCCACCTCTCTCCCTCCCACCTCTCTCCCTCCCACCTCTCTCCCTCCCACCTCCCTCCCTCCCACCTCTCTCCCTCCCACCTCTCTCCCTCCCTGCCTCCAGTCCTCTAAAGCTGCAGTGTCTACGGATCCTCAGTGTTTCCCAGCTGAATTCATGAATGTGTTTTGGTCTTGTCTGCAGCCCTTCAGCTCTGCACTTCATCTATAGGGTCTTAGTCATCAGCTGTCTAGTGCATTAGGCATAGAACTCTTTACCTGTTACACACAATGCGCATGCCCTCAGCTCAGAGGAAATTATGATACAAAATGTAAAAAATGGAACAGAACAGAAGGATTCTCGCCAAAGGTGTGTTTGCATTGTGAGAAGACAAAAAAAGTAATTTAATCATGAATAAGACAGAAAGGAAAACAATGGTGGAATTGCAGACGTATCTATTTACGCCCTCACCACGACGCTGGCCTGAGTGGCAATTGCCTGGAAATTGCTATTTTATTTGAAAGGTCTGCCGGAAACAATTCTTTGGGTGTAATGGTTTATTGTGTTCCGATGAAATAAAGTGGATTTGATTTGTGTGCCCTTTTTAGACTGGGACATCCATTATGGTTAATGTAGGAAGAGGGATGAGGTGGCAAACTGGGACATCCATTATAGTTAATGTAGGAAGAGGGATGAGGTGGCAAACTGGGACATCCATTATGGTTAATGTAGGAAGAGGGATGAGGTGGCAAACTGGGACATCCATTATGGTTAATGTAGGAAGAGGGATGAGGTGGCAAACTGGGACATCCATTATGGTTAATGTAGGAAGAGGGATGAGGTGACAAACTGGGACATCCATTATGGTTAATGTAGGAAGAGGGATGAGGTGGCAGACTGGGACATCCATTATGGTTAATGTAGGAAGAGGGATGAGGTGACAAACTGGGACATCCATTATGGTTAATGTAGGAAGAGGGATGAGGTGACAAACTGGGACATCCATTATGGTTAATGTAGGAAGAGGGATGAGGTGGCAAACTGGGACATCCATTATGGTTAATGTAGGAAGAGGGATGAGGTGGCAAACTGGGACATCCATTATGGTTAATGTAGGAAGAGGGATGAGGTGGCAAACTGGGACATCCATTATGGTTAATGTAGGAAGAGGGATGAGGTGGCAAACGGGGACATCCATTATGGTTAATGTAGGAAGAGGGATGAGGTGGAAAACTGGGACAGGAAGTGGTCATTTCCTGTTTAGTGAATAATTCCATTTGAGGAAAAGGTGGATAAACCAGTTAGTTAGTTAGTTAGTTAGTTAGTTCATTCGTTCATTTACCTTCAAGTCCACATGGACTAGTGCAGTACACAGGGAAAAGGGTTTGATTTGGACCAGGCCTTTAGAATCATTATCTCATGTGCAGCCAGTAGATCCAAAAGGAAGGCAGAAACAACCATCATTACATTTCACTTCACAACTTCCTGCTACTTACGATTTAACACTGACAGCACTCATTAAAGGTTTTGTTAGCTTAAAACTTTGATTCACCTCTTACTCCCCCTCTCCTCTTTCTTCCATTCTCTCTGCCTTATCCACCCCCAGGACTGCAACTAAAGCAGAATAACTAACGACAGAGAATGATAGATGAGAGGAGTTTAGATTAAAATTGTAAATGATTGATGGAGAGAGAGAGAGAAAGACAGATAGATAAAGAGAGAGACAGAAAGATACAGAGAGAGAAAGAGAGAGACAGACAGATACAGAGAGAGAAACAGATACAGAGAGAGACAGACAGATAGAGAAAGCGAGAGACAGACAGATAGAGAAAGAGAGAGACAGACAGATACAGAGAGAGAAACAGATACAGAGAGAGAAACAGATACAGAGAGAGACAGATACAGAGAGAGACAGAAAGATACAGAGAGAGACAGATACAGAGAGAGAAAGAGATACAGAGAGAGACAGATACAGAGAGAGACAGATACAGAGAGAGACAGAAAGATACAGAGAGAGACAGATACAGAGAGAGAAAGAGATACAGAGAGAGACAGATACAGAGAGAAACAGATACAGAGAGAGACAGATACAGAGAGAGAAAGAGATACAGAGAGAGAAAGAGATACAGAGAGAGACAGATACAGAGAGAAACAGATACAGAGAGAGACAGACAGATAGAGAAAGCGAGAGAGAGAGAGAGAGAGAGACAGATACAGAGAGAGAAGAGAGAGACAGACAGATACAGAGAGAGAAGAGAGAGACAGATACAGAGAGAGAAGAGAGAGACAGACAGATACAGAGAGAGAGAGAGACAGACAGATACAGAGAGAGAGAGAGACAGACAGATACAGAGAGAGAAGAGAGACAGACAGATACAGAGAGAGAGAGAGACAGACATACAGAGAGAGAGAGAGACAGACAGATACAGAGAGAGAAGAGAGAGACAGACAGATACAGAGAGAGAGAGAGAGACAGACATATACAGAGAGAGAGAGACAGACAGATACAGAGAGAGAAGAGAGAGACAGACAGATACAGAGAGAGAGAGAGACAGACATATACAGAGAGAGAAAGAGAGAGACAGACAGATACAGAGAGAGAAAGAGAGAGACAGACAGATACAGAGAGAGAAAGAGAGAGACAGACAGATAGAGAGAGAGAAAGAGAGACAGACAGATACAGAGAGAGAAAGAGAGAGACAGACAGATACAGAGAGAGAAAGAGAGAGACAGACAGATAGAGAGAGAGAAAGAGAGACAGACAGATACAGAGAGAGAAAGAGAGAGACAGACAGATAGAGAGAGAGAAAGAGAGAGACAGACAGATACAGAGAGAGAAAGAGAGAGACAGACAGATAGAGAGAGAGAAAGAGAGACAGACAGATACAGAGAGAGAAAGAGAGAGACAGACAGATACAGAGAGAGAGAGAGAGAGAGACAGATACAGAGAGAGAAGAGAGAGACAGACAGATACAGAGAGAGAAAGAGAGAGACAGGCAGATAGAGAGAGAGAAAGAGAGAGACAGACAGATACAGAGCGAGAACGAGAAAGAGAGAGACATACAGATACAGAGAGAGAAAGAGGAGACAGGCAGATAGAGAGAGAGAGAAAGAGAGAGACAGACAGATACAGAGAGCGAAAGAGAGAAACAGACAGATACAGAGAGATAAATAGAAATAGAGAGACACAGAGACAGAGAGAGAAAGAGAGAGACAGGCAGATAGAGAGAGAGAAAGAGAGAGAGAGAGCTACAGAGAGAGAAAGAGAGAGACAGGCAGATAGAGAGAGAGAAAAGAGAGAGAGAGCTACAGAGACAGAAAGAGAAAGAGAGAGACAGGCAGATAGAGAGAGAGAAAGAGAGAGAGAGAGCTACAGAGAGAGAAAGAGAGAGACAGGCAGATAGAGAGAGAGAAAGAGAGAGAGAGAGAGAAAGAGAAAGAGAGAGACAGACAGACAGAGACAGAGAGAAAGAGAGACAGACAGATACAGAGAGAAAGAGAGAGACAGACAGACAGATACAGAGAGAGAAAGAGAAACAGACAGATACAGAGAGAGAAAGAGAGACAGACAGATACAGAGAGAAAGAGAGACAGACAGATACAGAGAGAGAAAGAGAAAGAGAGAGACAGGCAGATGGAGAGATATAGAGACAGACAGATACAGAGAGAAAGAGAGACAGACAGCTTCAGAGAAAAAGAGAGACAGGCAGATACAGAGAGAGAAAGAGAAAGAGAGAGACAGACAGACAGATAGAGAGATATAGAGACAGATACAGAGAAAGAGAGAGACAGACAGATACAGAGTGTCACGACTCCGACCGAAGGTGGCTCCCCTTCCCGTTCGGGTGGCGCTCGGCGGGCGTCGTCGCCGGGCGTCGTCGCCGGCCTACTAGCTGCCACTGATTCTTTCCTCCCCCTCCTTATGTGTTTATTGTGTACACCTGTTTTGAGTTGTGTATAATTAGTGAGGCTTTATTAGTCAGCCGGCCTGCCTGGTTCTTTGTGCGGGATTAATTATTGTGACCTGTTTTGTAGTAGAGGAACGTGTTTGATCCTGGTGGTGCATTTTGGTTGTGAGCACCCTGTGTTACGTTTTGTGCATTAAAAAGCACAGCATCGCACTCTCTGTTTCCTGCGTCTGACTCCACACCCACGACACCTGGAACGTTACACAGAGAGAGAAAGAGAGAGACAGACAGATACAGAGAGAGAAAGAGAGACAGACAGATACAGATAGAGAAAGAGAGACAGACAGATACAGAGAGAAAGAGAGAGACAGACAGATACAGAGAGAGAAAGAGAGACAGACAGATACAGAGAGAGAGAGAGAGACAGACAGATACAGATAGAGAAAGAGAGAGACAGACAGATACAGAGAGAGAGAGAGAGACAGACAGATACAGAGAGAGAAAGAGAGACAGACAGATACAGAGAGAGAAAGAGAGACAGACAGATACAGAGAGAGAAAGAGAGACAGACCGATACAGAGAGAGAAAGAGAGACAGACAGATATAGAGAGAGAAAGAGAAAGAGAGAGACAGACAGATACAGAGAGAGAGAAAGAGAGACAGACAGATACAGAGAGAGAAAGAGAGACAGACAGATACAGAGAGAGAAAGAGAAAGAGAGAGACAGACAGATACAGAGAGAGAAAGAGAGACAGACAGATACAGAGAGAGAAAGAGAGACAGACAGATATAGAGAGAAAGAGAGACAGACAGATACAGAGAGAGAAAGAGAGACAGACAGATATAGAGAGAAAGAGAGACAGACAGATACAGAGAGAGAGAGAGAGAGAGAGGAGTAGGAGAAGAGCAGAGGAGAGGAGGAGTGACATAGAGCCATTCATACTGTACAGTCGTGGCCAAAAGTTTTGAGAATGACACAAATATTCATTTCCACAAAGTTTGCTGCTTCAGTGTCTTCAGATATTTTTGTCAGATGTTACTATGGAATACTGAAGTATAATTACAAGCATTTCATAAGTGTCAAAGGCTTTTATTGAAAATTACATGAAGCTGATGCAAAGAGTCAATATTTGCAGTGTTGACCCTTCTCTTTCAAGACCTCTGCAATCCGCCCTGTCATGCTGTCAATTAACTTCTGGGCCACATCCTGACTGATGGCAGCCCATTCTTGTATAATCAATGCTTGGAGTTTGTCAGAATTTGTGGAGTTTTGTTTGTCCACCCGCCTCTTGAGGATTGACCACAAGTTCTCAATGAGATTCAGGTCTGGGGAGTTTCCTGGCCATGGACCCAAAATATCTATGTTTTGTTACCCGAGCCACTTACTTATCACTTTTGCCTTATGGCAAGGTGCTCCATCATGCTGGAAAAGGCATTGTTCGTCACCAACCTGTTCCTGGATGGTTGGGAGAAGTTGCTTTTGGAGGTTGTGTTGGTACCATTCTTTATTCATGACTGTGTTCTTAGGCAAAATTGTGAGTGAGTCCACTCCCTTGGCTGAGAAGCAACCCCACACATGAGTGGTCTCAGGATGCCCCAAACAATCGGAAAGGGGATTCATCAGAGAAAATGGCTTCTCAGCAGTCCAATCCCTGTACCTTCTTTCAGAATATCAGTCTGTCCCTGATGTTTTTCCTGGAGAGAAGTGGCTTCTTTGCTGCCTTTCTTGACAACAGGCCATCCTCCAAAAGTAATCGCCTCACTGTGCGTGGAGATGCACTCACACCTGCCTGCTGCCATTCCTGAGCAAGCTCTGTAGTGGTGGTGCCCCGATCCCGCAGCTGACAACTTTAGGAGACGGTCCTGGTGCTTGCTGGACTTTCTTGGGCGCCCTGAAGCCTTCTTCACAACAATTGAACCGCTCTCCTTGAAGTTCTTGATGATCTGATAAATGGTTCATTTAGGTGCAATCTTACTGGCAGCAATATCCTTGCCTGTGAAGCCCTTTTTGTGCAAAACAATGATGACGGCACGTGTTTCCTTGCATGCAACCATGGTTGACAGAGGAAGAACAATGATTCCAAGCACCACCCTCCTTTTGAAGCTTCCAGTCTGTTGTTCGAACTCAATCAGCATGACAGAGTGATCTCCAGCCTTGTCCTCGTCAACACTCACACCTGTGTTAACGAGAGAATCACTGACATGATGTCAGCTGGTCCTTTTGTGGCAGGGCTGAAATGCAGTGGAAATGTTTTTGGAGATTTAGTTCATTTGCATGGCAAAGAGGGACTTTGCAGTTAATTGCAATTCATCTGATCACTCTTCATAACATTCTGGAGTATATGCAAATTGCCATCATACAAACTGAGGCAGCAGACTTGGTGAAAATGAATATTTGTGTTATTCTCAAAACTTTTGGCCATGACTGTAGAGCCTGGATGGATGGATTGTGTTCTTTCTGTCAGAGTAACATCTTGCAGAAAGTGATTGGTTCCCTGACTGACGTACAGATCCTCCTAGAAGAGACACTAATATCCTGGGATGACACTAAAGACAGGACTGCTCCTCCTAGAAGAGACACTAATATCCTGGGATGACACTAAAGACAGGACTGCTCAGTCTTGTTGTGTTTAATCCACAGTTTGAAAAGTATGAGAAATAGTGCTGTCTGCAAGTTTACAAATCATTTAAAATAATATGAGCTGGCGCACACCCAGAAAAATGATTTTGTGTGGAGGTGCTGACTATCACCAACGTTTCGGCTTCAGGACACAGAGATGCCGAAATGTTGGTGATTTACCCAATAAATGACTGGGAGTTTATATGTGGAGTGTGCGACGCTCCAGAGAGACAATAACGTAAGCATATACTGTAAATACCGTATGTGAATATACTGTATCAGAATGTGTTTTACATTTTGTGTTATTCTCGACAGTTGTTAAATGCATTGTATCCACATTTGTGGTTGTATTGTGTTTTTGAATTGTCAAATAAATCAAACACAAACTAAATAAAGTAGGCTAAATATAAATATAATTGCTAGAACCGGCATCCCCATTCAAGTCAATGAGACATACTGGTGCACTGGACATAGAATCAGGAATTCTATTTCTATCTCTTGATCATGTATCATACCTGTATTGTAGAGTAACATACGGTCAGTACATGTACAGTCTTCGTGGCCTCTGCAAATACATTCCTCTGCTGCCACCTGCTGTTTCTATGTATAGACAGCAACAGCATATTATATCCATATATACAACCTCCTTGGCCTTAGAAAAGACAGAGTAGGGTATCAGCTGACCCTACCCCAATCCTAACCTTAACCATAGTGGGGAAAATGCAAAACTGACCCAAGATCAGTGTCTAGGGGAAACTTCCCCCCCAGAGCTATAAAGACTCTGCTGCCCCCTCTGTGTTCATGTATTAGTGCTCCTCTCACTAGTTTGACTGTGACCATGCAGGCCAGACGGGCTCCCCCTTCTGTTGCAGTTCAGCTTGTGCTACTCAGTGTAGGATGGTGTGCGTTCCAATAACATCTCCCTTCTCCTGAAGTGTACACTTGTTCACTAGTTCCCACAAATCCCCCCTCCCCCCCCATCACACACAAAAAAATTGATACTACTATCACTTTTCATACCCTTTTTACATGTATTTCGTGATTTGACCACTTAGGGGCACCATTGTAACATGAACGGTATGCGTAATTGTATGCCATGCGTAATGGTGCTAGAGGGGTCATGTTACAAATAAATCGTTATTTACCTGAATTTAATGACAATAAAATCATTGCGTTGTCATTATGGTACAATTGAGTCCTTTCCGACACAACAAAACAACCTCCTAACTATTTTTGGTGAGGTCGCCATTTTGGACACTTGAGACACCCAGCGAGCACACTGATTGGTCGATTACATGCGGAGTCCTCATACCTGGACACCCATCCCGTGCTAAACGGCAGCATTTCCACAGCATGCGCTTGATTAGGCTACTCAGTGAGAAAGGACCCCTTCTTAGACCACTCTTCAAGAGCCGCGCTCTTATAATGACAGCCCCAGAAAAACTCGTTGATTTCTAGGGAGGGAGGTGCTATTACGCACCAAACGAGTGTCCTATCCAATTATCTGTAAACCCGGCTTGTGTTTTAATTGAATCCTTATTCCCGAACCGGTTGTTATGGATGGAGGTCGAGAGAGGGGTTAGTTAGTGCCTGTTGCTCTTTCCTGGTGCAGCATGTTGCACGGGGGGTCTCTCGCTTTATCAGTCCTCAGGATGGGCAAATTGGAGGGATTGAGGACGCTGCGCTGCCAACAAGAATAATTCACTCGTTTTCGGAGAGACGATACGACTAGCGGATATCTTGGCTCCACCATTCAATACGTTCGCCTGGGTCGATAATTTAGGCTATTTTTAGGAAGAGTTTGCCATTATTACATGTGAAGTTCAATGCTGGAATATAATTTTTAATACGGAGTGTTTTCTTGTGTTTGGAGCGTTTTTGTGTGTGAAGAACCTGCAGAGCAACTTTTGGAACATATTACGCATACGCAGAGGATGGTGTTTTACATGTAGAGTGAAAGATTCGCTCTGCGCTCTGTTGGGTCATTATTGTATTACATTTTTGTATGTTTTCTGCTTTGCTAACTATATTCAAGAACAAAATAGGTTTAAAGTCCTGGACTGCAGGAGAAATGGCCAGCGAACTGAAACCACGGCTTTGTATCATGACAAAGAGTGAGAACGGGTATGGGTTTCACTTGCACGGTGAGAAGGGGAAGAACGGCCAGTTCATTCGCAAAGTTGAGCCCGCGTCGTCAGCCGAAGCTTCGGGGCTGCGCCCGGGGGACCGTGTCATTGAGGTGAACGGGGGAAATGTGGAGAAAGATACGCACCATCAAGTGAGTATAGCACATCACGAACTGTCCAACTCCATCCGGTTTTCTCTGTCAGTGGTCTACATCGACATGTTTAATATGCGCCAGCAGCACACCACCCAGTATACCACTGCTGGCTTTAACCAGCAGCACACCACCCAGTATACCACTGCTGGCTTTAACCAGCAGCACACCACCCTGCATACCACTGCTGGCTTTAACCAGCAGCACCACTGCTGGCTTTAACCAGCAGCATACCACTGCTGGCTTTAACCAGCAGCACACCACCCTGCATACCACTGCTGGGCTTGCTGGCTTTAACCAGCAGCACACCTTTAACCAGCAGCACACCACACCACCTAACCAGCAGCACACCACCCTGCATACCACTGCTGGCTTTAACCAGCAGCACACCACCCTGCATACCACTGCTGGCTTTAACCAGCAGCACACCACCCTGCATACCACTGCTGGCTTTAACCAGCAGCACACCACCCTGCATACCACTGCTGGCTTTAACCAGCAGCACACCACCCTGCATACCGCTGCTGGCTTTAACCAGCAGCACACCACCCTGCATACCACTGCTGGCTTTAACCAGCAGCACACCACTGCTGCTGGCTTTAACCAGCAGCACACCACCCTGCATACCACTGCTGGCTTTAACCAGCAGCACACCACCCTGCATACCGCTGCTGGCTTTAACCAGCAGCACACCACCCTGCATACTGCTGCTGGCTTTAACCAGCAGCACACCACCCTGCATACCGCTGCTGGCTTTAACCAGCAGCACACCACCCTGCATACCGCTGCTGGCTTTAACCAGCAGCACACCACCCTGCATACCGCTGCTGGCATTAACCAGCAGCACACCACCCTGCAAAAATAATGCCCGAGGGCAGTCCTTGGGGACATTGCCCTGTGTAGGGTGCTATCTTTTGGATGGGACGTTAAACGGGTGTCCTGACTCTCTGTGGTCACTAAAGATCCCATGACACTTATTTTCAGAGTAGAGGTGTTAATCCTAGTGTCCTGGCTAAATTCCCAATCTAACCATCATGGCCACCTAACCATCCCCAGTTTACAATTGGCTCGTTCATCCCCCCTCCTCTGCCCTGTAACTATTCCCCAGGTCGTTGCTGTAAATGAGAATGTGTTCCCAAACCCTTCCTCCCTAGTCCCTTACCCCGTGCCGCTCGGCAGTAAGTCATCACTGGCGGAGACAGACGTCTACTGGGAGGCCTGGGACAAGGGAGACCCACTTTAGACACTTCAACAAAGAGGCTGACATGATGTAGGGTCCAGCTACTCTAGAGAGTGTTGGTGTTTCTGTCTCCCATCACCCCCTATTCCCTGTAGTTCACTACTTCATTATCATGTCAATTATCATGTTATTACTCTCATTCTCTTTCTCTCCCTGTCTTACGTTTTCATCCTCTCCTTTGTTCCATTCCATTCAAAGGGCTTTATTGGCATAGGAAACATATGTTTATATTGCCAAAGCAAGTGAACTAGATAATAAACAACAGAGTAATATATACAATTTAAAAAATGAACAGTAACACTCACAAGTTTCAAATATCCACATTTCAAATGTCATATTATGGCTATGTACAGTGTTATAATGATGTGCAATAATGATCTCCCTCTCCCCACAGGTGGTGCAGAGGATCAAGGCGGTGGAGCATGAGACCAGACTGCTGGTGGTAGACCGGGAGACGGACGAGTACCTCCGCAGCCTGCGCCTCGTCTGCACCGAGGAGATGGCTGTCCGTCTGGGGGGACCCACCTCTGTGTCCCCTGCCTCACCCCCAGCCTCACCACCCCCCTCCTCGCCCCCGGCCTCCTCGCCCCCAGCCAGAGAGAGAACGGCTCCGTGTCCAAGCTGCCCACTACCCTGACCAGAGAGGTACCCAAGCCCACGCGAAGGTCTCCGTCGCGGGCCGCCAAGAAGGTGCGTACCCCCTCGGTTGAGACTCAATGGATGTTTACTTTGTAGGGGCGTTGTGGTGGTGGGTTAGTGCTGGACTGGAACAAAAGCTTCCACATGCACAAACACACACCAGAGACCACCAGCTGACATAGATACATGCTTTTTACACTGGAGTAGGGCTGTGTTCTTGTGTTCTTGGCTGGAACAAAATCCTGCACTCATATCTGCACATCAGAGATGGACTGAAGGCTCCTGGATCAGGGGATGGTATTTCGGGGATTATGGCTGATGTTAGGGGATGTTCGAGAGAACATACAGTACTTACTTAGGCCTTTGAATTCCTTATGGAATTCCACGCTTCCTATCTCTTCCAAACCCTTCTGTCCTGCACCATTCCTTCAAGGTGTTGATACGTCACCCCCACATTCTTCATGTCTTGTTCTGTGTCACCACTCCAGCTGTTCTTGGGTCTTCCTCTCTTGCTTTCACCCTGTGGGTTCCAGGTAAGATTGAGTTCAAGGGTAGCTCAAGGGTAGCTAAACCCGAACTGCTATCTGCTATCTGCACAGTACCATGCTGTCATCGTGTGCTGGTATTTGAATGTGGGTCAGCATTCTCTCGCTGTAGCAGCCAGAGAAGCCGATGTATAACATCTGATTGCCTTTAGTCACAGATCTAGGGTCAGTCTATCTTCCCCAAATCATAACCTACACTATTAGGGGGAGATAGACACAGATCTAAGGTAAATTTGTATAAGGGTGACTCCCTCCTATACCCGCTTAGATCTGATTACCTGGGTCTTGTTTTTTGAGCTGGCTGACTGAGCTCCAACCTGATCTGATGGCCTAGATTAGATTAGACCTGTCCTCTATTTGAAGGGAGCCCTGTCCAAGACCTGTCAACACACAGTAGTCATAATGTGTGTGTGTGTGTGTCAGATGGCAGGATTGGTTCCAGACTTCTTGTAGTTTCAATGGTCAGAAAGGCACTCAAAGGTCAAGGGTCATTACATCACAGTGGTTAGGATTCTGACCCAATGGACAATGCAGCAATTCCAAGTACCTCACTGACATCCTGTGGCTGTAGAAACTACTATCCACACAGTATTACAGTAGACCTCAAGTGTAGAAGTGCTGGGCTAGGATCAGTTTAGTGTTTTAGATCATAATAAATAAATAACAATAAATAAGATGGATGGACAGGGGGACCTGATCCTAGATCAGCCCTCCTACTCTGTAAAGCTTTATGAATAGGGACCCTTGGGTGAACATGTTCTGGTGAATGGTTGTATGTGCAGATGTCTGAAATATGATAGCCCTGGCTTATAGCCCTGGGCTGCAAACCGTTTGTTTTCTCAAATCTAGTTCAAGTATTGCATGTTGATTTGTAAAACATTTCCGTTGGGTCCCTGTCTTCCTGACAATCTACTCTGCTATTGTTTTCATCTGCAAGAGGAGGCTCCTCTGCTTCTGTTTCATGCATTCAACAGAACATGTGTTTTCACTTACGCTCATCTTGCCAATTGGTGCACGATGCAGAACTCTTATTTCTACAAAAGCACTGACAGGGCCAATCAGTGTGTGTGTGTGTGGGGGGGGGCGGGGCGTGTGGTGTATGTGTGCACGTGTGCATGCAGTGTGTGTGTGTGTGTGTGTGTGTGTGTGTGTTTACCCTTTGCTCAGCTGCGATCGCTTTGTGAGCCGTGGAGAGAAATCCCAGCAGCCTGAGGGGCCAGAAGGCCTAACTAAGTTTCAGGAAATGTATCCCCCCCCCACACCCCTCCCTCTCTCTCTCAATCTCTCTCTGCCCAAGCTTGCCTGAAGAGAACATAAAATACACAGAGACCCCAGAAACAAATCCTTTCCAAGTGGAGAGGAGGAAAGGAGAGGAAAGGAGAGGAAAGGACCGAGTTTGGGAAACCCTGCACAACAGCCAGTCAGTGGGCCAGTGTAGGGTAGTGTGGATGTCTGGAGGACACTCACACTCACATGTATGCACGGCACGCACACTCACACTCACATGTATGCACGGCACGCACACTCACACTCACATGTATGCACGGCACGCACACTCACACTCACACACTCATGTATGCACGGCACGCAAACTCACACTCTCATGTATGCACGGCACGCACACTCACACTCTCATGTATGCACGGCACACTCACACACATGTATGCACGGCACGCACACAACACTCACACTCTCATGTATGCACGGCACGCACACTCACACTCTCATGTATGCACGGCACACTCACACACTCATGTATGCACGGCACACACACTCACACACATGTATGCACGGCACACTCACACACATGTATGCACGGCACACTCACACTCATGTATGCACGGCACGCACACACACACACACACTCATGTATGCACGGCACGCACACACACTCATGTATGCACGCACACACACTCACACTCATGTATGCACGGCACACACACTCACACTCATGTATGCACGGCACACACACTCACACACATGTATGCACGGCACACTCACACACATGTATGCACGGCACGCACACAACACTCACACTCTCATGTATGCACGGCACGCACACTCACACTCATGTATGCACGGCACACTCACACACTCATGTATGCATGGCACGCACACTCACACTCATGTATGCACGGCACGCACACTCACACTCATGTATGCACGGCACACACACTCACACACATGTATGCACGGCACACTCACACACATGTATGCAAGGCACGCACACACACTCACACACTCATGTATGCACGGCACGCACACTCACACTCATGTATGCACGGCACACACACTCACACTCATGTATGCACGGCACACTCACACACATGTATGCACGGCACGCACACAACACTCACACTCATGTATGCACGGCACGCACACTCACACTCATGTATGCACGGCACACTCACACACTCATGTATGCACGGCACGCACACTCACACTCATGTATGCACGGCACGCACACTCATGTATGCATGCACGGCACACACACACACACTCATGTATGCACGGCACACTCACACACATGTATGCACGGCACGCACACACACACACACACATGTATGCACGGCACACTCACACACTCATGTATGCACACACACACACACACACACACTCATGTATGCACGGCACGCACACACACTCATGTATGCACACACACACACACACACTCATGTATGCACGGCACACACACACACTCATGTATGCACGGCACGCACACACACTCACACACACTCACACACTCATGTATGCACGACACACACACACACACACTCATGTATGCACGGCACGCACACACACTCATGTATGCACACACATACACACACACTCATGTATGCACGGCACACACACACACACTCTCATGTATGCACGGCACGCGCACACACACTCTCACGTAGGACTAGGGTCCTGCAGCTGGACATGTCTACGGTAATGTGTAACAAGCTGTGGGTGGACGAGGTGATATTTCCTGTTTCATCACAAAGGGATCAAAGTGTGATATGTGCATGCATGCGTGTGTGTCCACTCTAATCCACAGAGCTAAAATAATGTATTTATTTGTTGATATAGTTTAGTTGGTGGCCAGGACTCATTATAAAATATTAAGGGGACAGTATCCGGTCTCTTCAGCTGACCCCAATGCCTGTACTCTGTCAGTGTCCCAACTTAGAGTCCATGTTTTATAAGAGATGGATTTCAGTCTAGATATGCAATATAAAACATGGACCATGCATCTGTAACTTCCATTGCAGACTCCAGAGGCTGACGTAGAGAGTGGGGGGGTACGACTGGAACGTCCCTCCTAGCTATCAGTACCAGCCGTCTGTCTCACACCCTGTCTCCCACACACGTCTGTTTTCCCTCCTTGGCCTCCGCTGTGGTCCATAAAACAGACGTGGAAACGTCTGACCAGCTGGATGGATGGGGGAACAGGGAGGGAGGGGCTCTGTAGCAGGGCAGCAGTCTTTCACAGGATGGCTGCTTAACCACAGAGCAGTTCTGATCAGTTTTAGATGTGACTGTTTAGTCTACTCAGTTATCTAGAACTCTAAAGGACCTCTCTTTTCCTCTCTTCTCTACTGTGTATGCAGTGAGCCCAGTTTGCTACAGTAAGTGTTGTCAGGGCAGCCAGACTCCTAGGGTTACCTTGAATTCCAGGACTTCCTGGGGGGAGGAGTCGAGGGAGGAGCAGAGGGATTAGGCTCCAGTCTGCAGCCCAGTCTGTTCTGGGGCTGGGAAGTAGTGCAGGCAGCGCCTCTACAGAGCTCCACAGACCCCCTGTCACCAACCATAATCACTAACACATTTGCCTAATGTGTGTGTGTGTGTGTGTATGTTCATGTGTGCACGCGTGTGTGTGTCTGCATATGTGCATGTGTGCATTACTGCCTGCGTACGTGGGTGTATGCATGCTTGTCTGTATGTCCACATGCCACCTTTTGCATCAGTGCATCTGTGAGTGTAGAAGTCATACGATTCTCACTGGGGTTTTCTGGGTTTGATCTCCCTTCATCTTCTGGTTTCCTTTTCCCTGCATTCCTCTACTGTTTACACTCCTGTAGATTTGAGAGACGGCTAAGAGAGTCCAGAAGAAGAGATTAACTCAGAACCAACTGATTTCAGGCTGTACTGACTATGTGACTGTACTGTAGCTGTACTGACTGAGTGACTGTAGCTGTTCTGACTGAGTGACTGTACTGGCTGTGGGACTGTAGCTGTACTGACTGTGTGACTGTACTGGCTGTGGGACTGTATCTGTTCTGACTGTGTGACTGTACTGGCTGTGGGACTGTACCTGTACTGACTGTGTGACTGTACTGACTGTGACTGTACTGGCTGTGGGACTGTAGCTGTGCAGACTGTGGGACTGTATCTGTTCTGACTGTGTGACTGTACTAGCTGTGTGACTGTAGCTGTACTGACTGTGACTGTACTGACTGTGACTGTACTGGCTGTGGGACTGTATCTGTTCTGACTGTGTGACTGTACTGACTGTGACTGTACTGGCTGTGGGACTGTATCTGTTCTGACTGTGTGACTGTACTGGCTGTGTGACTGTAGCTGTGCTGACTGTGTGACTGTACTGGCTGTGGGACTGTAGCTGTACTGACTATGTGGCTGTACTGACTAGAGGTCGACCGATTTTAAAAATAATTTAAAAAATGTATTTGTAATAATGACAATTACAACAATACTGAATTAACACTTATTTTAACTTAATATAATACATAAATAAAATAAATTTAGCCTCAAATAAATAATCAAACATGTTCAATTTGGTTTAAATCCTGAAAAAACAAAGTGTTGGAGAAGAAAGTAAAAGTGCATTATGTGCCATGTAAGAAAGCTAATGTTTTAGTTCCTTGCTCAGAACATGAGAACATATGAAAGCTGGTGGTTCCTTTTAACATGAGTCTTCAATATTCCCAGGTAAGAAGTTTTAGGTTGTAGTTATTATAGGAATTATAGGACTATTTCTCTCTATACCATTTGTATTTCATTAACCTTTGATTATTGGATGTTCTTATAAGCACTTTAGTATTGCCAGTGTAACAATATAGCTTCCGTCCCTCTCCTCGCTCCTCCCTGGGCTCGAATCAGGAACACATCGACAACAGCCACCCTCGAAGCAGCGTTATCCATGCAGAGCAAGGGGAACAACCACTCCAAGTCTCAGAGCGAGTGACGTTGGATGCGCACTGTGTTAAGAAGCAGTGCGGCTTGGTTGGGTTGTGTATCGGAGGACGCATGACTTTCAACCTTTGTCTCTGCGCGGGAGTTGTAGCGATGAGACAAGATAGTAGCTACTAAAACAATTGGATACCACAAAATTGGGGGGGGGGAGAAAGGCATTGATGTTTATGGTTAGGTACACATTGGAGCAAGGACAGTCCTTTTTCGCGAATACACACCGCATCGATTATATGCAACGCTGGACCCGCTAGGTAAACTAGTAATATCATCAACCATGTGTAGTTAACTAGTGATAATGATTGATTGTTTTTTATAAGATAAGTTTAATGCTAGCTAGCAACTTACCTTGGCTTCTTACCACATTCGCGTAACAGGCAGGCTCCTCGTGGAGTGCAATGAGAGGCAGGTGGTTGGAGCGTTGGACTAGTTAACTGGAAGGTTGCAAGATTGAATCCCCGAGCTGACAAGGTAAAACTCTGTCATTCATCCCCTGAACAAGGCAGTTAACCCACCGTTCCTAGGCCGTCATTGAAAATAAGAATGTGTTCTTAATTGACTTGCCTAGTTAAATAAAGGTGTAAAAATAAATGTTTTACATCAGTCAAATCGGTGTCCAAAAATACATATTTCCAATTGTTATGACTTGAAATCGGCCCTATTTAATCGGTCGACCTCTAGTACTGACTGAGTGACTGTATCGTAGCCGTACTGACTGAGTGACTGTATCGTAGCCGTACTGACTGAGTGACTGTATCGTAGCCGTACTGACTGAGTGACTGTATCGTAGCCGTACTGACTGAGTGACTGTATCGTAGCCGTACTGACTGAGTGACTGTATCGTAGCCGTACTGACTGAGTGACTGTATCGTAGCAGTACTGACTGAGTGACTGTATCGTAGCCGTACTGACTGAGTGACTGTATCGTAGCCGTACTGACTGAGTGACTGTAGCTGCACTGACTGAGTGACTGTATCGTAGCTGCACTGACTGAGTGACTGTAGCTGCACTGACTGAGTGACTGTAGCTGCACTGACTGACTGAGTGACTGTAGCTGCACTGACTGACTGAGTGACTGTAGCTGCACTGACTGAGTGACTGTATCGTAGCTGCACTGACTGAGTGACTGTAGCTGCACTGACTGAGTGACTGTATCGTAGCTGCACTGACTGAGTGACTGTAGCTGCACTGACTGACTGAGTGACTGTAGCTGCACTGACTGACTGAGTGACTGTAGCTGCACTGACTGACTGAGTGACTGTAGCTGCACTGACTGACTGAGTGACTGTAGCTGCACTGACTGACTGTGACTGTAGCTGCACTGACTGACTGAGTGACTGTAGCTGCACTGACTGACTGAGTGACTGTAGCTGCACTGACTGACTGAGTGACTGTAGCTGCACTGACTGAGTGACTGTATCGTAGCTGCACTGACTGAGTGACTGTATCTGTACTGACTGTGACTATAGCTGTACTGACTGTGTGATTATAGCTGTACTGACTGTGTGACTAAAGCTGTATTGACTGTGTGACTGTATCTGTACTGACCGTGTGACTGTAGCTGTACTGACTGTGTGACTATAGCTGTACTGACTGTGTGACTGTAGCTGTACTGACTGTAGCTGTACTGACTGTGTGACTGTATCTGTACTGACTGTGTGACTGTATCTGTACTGACTGTGTGACTGTATCTGTACTGACTGTGCCTATAGCTGTACTGACTGTGTGACTGTATCTGTACTGACTGTGTGACTGTATCTGTACTGATTGTGTGACTATAGCTGTACTGATTGTGTGACTGTAGCTGTACTGACTGTGTGACTATATCTGTACTGACTGTGTGACTATATCTGTACTGACTGTGATTATAGCTGTACTGACTGTGTGACTAAAGCTGTATTGACTGTGTGACTGTATCTGTACTGACCGTGTGACTATAGCTGTACTGATTGTGTGACTGTAGCTGTACTGACTGTGTGACTGTAGCTGTACTGACTGTAGCTGTACTGACTGTGTGACTATAGCTGTACTGACTGTGTGACTATAGCTGTACTGACTGTGTGACTATAGCTGTACTGACTGTGTGATTATAGCTGTACTGACTGTGTGACTGTATCTGTACTGATTGTGACTATAGCTGTACTGATTGTGACTGTAGCTGTACTGACTGTGTGACTGTAGCTGCACTGACTGAGTGACTGTATCGTAGCTGCACTGACTGAGTGACTGTATCGTAGCTGCACTGACTGAGTGACTGTATCGTAGCTGCACTGACTGAGTGACTGTAGCGTAGCTGTACTGACTGACTGTAGCTGCACTGACTGAGTGACTGTATCGTAGCTGCACTGACTGAGTGACTGTAGCTGCACTGACTGAGTGACTGTAGCTGCACTGACTGAGTGACTGTAGCTGCACTGACTGACTGAGTGACTGTAGCTGCACTGACTGACTGAGTGACTGTAGCTGCACTGACTGAGTGACTGTATCGTAGCTGCACTGACTGAGTGACTGTAGCTGCACTGACTGAGTGACTGTATCGTAGCTGCACTGACTGAGTGACTGTAGCTGCACTGACTGACTGAGTGACTGTAGCTGCACTGACTGACTGAGTGACTGTAGCTGCACTGACTGACTGAGTGACTGTAGCTGCACTGACTGACTGAGTGACTGTAGCTGCACTGACTGACTGAGTGACTGTAGCTGCACTGACTGACTGAGTGACTGTAGCTGCACTGACTGAGTGACTGTATCGTAGCTGCACTGACTGAGTGACTGTATCGTAGCTGCACTGACTGAGTGACTGTAGCTGTACTGACTGTAGCTGTACTGACTGTGTGACTGTAGCTGTACTGACTGTGACTATAGCTGTACTGACTGTAGCTGTACTGACTGTGACTATAGCTGTACTGACTGTGTGACTATAGCTGTACTGACTGTAGCTGTACTGACTGTAACTGTACTGACTGTGTGACTATAGCTGTACTGACTGTGTGACTGTATCTGTACTGACTGTGTGACTGTATCTGTACTGACTGTGACTATAGCTGTACTGACTGTGTGATTATAGCTGTACTGACTGTGTGATTAAAGCTGTATTGACTGTAGCTGTACTGACTGTGTGACTATAGCTGTACTGACTGTGTGACTGTATCTGTACTGACTGTGTGACTGTATCTGTACTGACTGTGCCTATAGCTGTACTGACTGTGTGACTGTATCTGTACTGACTGTGTGACTGTAGCTGTACTGACTGTGTGACTGTAGCTGTACTGACTGTGTGACTGTAGCTGTACTGACTGTGTGACTATATCTGTACTGACTGTGTGACTATATCTGTACTGACTGTGATTATAGCTGTACTGACTGTGTGACTGTATCTGTACTGACTGTGTGACTGTAGCTGTACTGACTGTATCTGTACTGACTGTGTGACTGTATCTGTACTGACTGTGTGATTATAGCTGTACTGCCTGTGTGACTATAGCTGTACTGACTGTAGCTGTACTGACTGTAGCTGTACTGACTGTGTGACTGTAGCTGTACTGACTGTGTGACTGTAGCTGTACTGACTGTGTGACTATAGCTGTACTGACTGTGTGACTGTATCTGTACTGACTGTGTGACTGTATCTGTACTGACTGTGTGACTGTATCTGTACTGACTGTGTGACTGTAGCTGTACTGACTGTGTGACTGTAGCTGTACTGACTGTGTGACTGTAGCTGTACTGACTGTGTGACTGTAGCTGTACTGACTGTGTGACTGTAGCTGTACTGACTGTGTGACTGTAGCTGTACTGACTGTGTGATTATAGCTGTACTGACTGTGTGACTATAGCTGTACTGACTGTAGCTGTACTGACTGTAGCTGTACTGACTGAGTGACTGTAGCGGTACTGACTGTAGCTGTACTGACTGTATGACTGTAGCTGTACTGACTGTAGCTGTACTGACTGTGTGACTGTAGCTGTACTGACTGTTTGGCTGTAGTTGTACTGACTGTGTGACTGTAGCTGTACTGACTGTGTGACTGTAGCTGTACTGACTGTGTGACTGTAGCTGTACTGACTGTGTGACTGTAGCTGTACTGACTGTGTGACTATATCTGTACTGACTGTGTGACTATCTGTACTGACTGTGTGACTGTAGCTGTACTGACTGTGTGACTGTAGCTGTACTGACTGTGTGACTGTAGCTGTACTGACTGTGTGACTGTAGCTGTACTGACTGTGTGACTGTAGCTGTACTGACTGTGTGACTGTAGCTGTACTGACTGTGTGACTGTAGCTGTACTGACTGTGTGACTGTAGCTGTACTGACTGAGTGTGTGATTGTAGCTGTACTGACTGTAGCTGTACTGACTGTGTGACTGTAGCTGTACTGACTGTGTGACTATAGCTGTACTGACTGTAGCTGCACTGACTGAGTGAGTGACTGTAGCTGTACTGACTGTAGCTGTACGGACTGTGTGACTATAGCTGTACTGACTGTGACTGTAGCTGTACTGACTGTAGCTGTACTGACTGTAGCTGTACTGACTGTAGCTGTACTGACTGTGTGACTATAGCTGTACTGACTGTGTGACTGTATCTGTACTGACTGTGTGACTATAGCTGTACTGATTGTGTGACTGTAGCTGTACTGACTGTGTGACTGTAGCTGTACTGACTGTGTGACTGTAGCTGCACTGACTGAGTGACTGTATCGTAGCTGCACTGACTGAGTGAGTGACTGTAGCTGTACTGACTGTAGCTGTACTGACTGTGTGACTGTAGCTGTACTGACTGAGTGACTGTAGCTGTACTGACTGTAGCTGTACTGACTGTAGCTGTACTGACTGTAGCTGTACTGACTGTGTGACTGTAGCTGTACTGACTGTGTGACTGTAGCTGTACTGACTGTGTGACTGTATCTGTACTGACTGTGTGACTGTAGCTGTACTGACTGTGTGACTGTAGCTGTACTGACTGTGTGACTGTAGCTGCACTGACTGAGTGACTGTATCGTAGCTGCACTGACTGAGTGACTGTAGCTGCACTGACTGAGTGACTGTAGCTGTACTGACTGAGTGACTGTAGCTGTACTGACTGTGTGACTGTAGCTGTACTGACTGTGTGACTGTATCTGTACTGACTGTGACTATAGCTGTACTGACTGTGTGATTATAGCTGTACTGACTGTGTGACTAAAGCTGTATTGACTGTGTGACTGTATCTGTACTGACCGTGTGACTATAGCTGTACTGATTGTGTGACTGTAGCTGTACTGACTGTGTGACTATAGCTGTACTGACTGTGTGACTGTAGCTGTACTGACTGTAGCTGTACTGACTGTGTGACTATAGCTGTACTGACTGTAGCTGTACTGACTGTGTGACTGTAGCTGTACTGACTGTTTGGCTGTAGTTGTACTGACTGTGTGACTGTAGCTGTACTGACTGTGACTGTAGCTGTACTGACTGTGTGACTATATCTGTACTGACTGTGTGACTGTAGCTGTACTGACTGTGTGACTGTAGCTGTACTGACTGTGTGACTGTAGCTGTACTGACTGTGTGACTGTAGCTGTACTGACTGTGTGACTGTAGCTGTACTGACTGTGTGACTATAGCTGTACTGACTGTGTGACTATAGCTGTACTGACTGTAGCTGTACTGACTGAGTGACTGTAGCGGTACTGACTGTAGCTGTACTGACTGTGTGACTGTAGCTGTACTGACTGTAGCTGTACTGACTGTGTGACTATCTGTACTGACTGTGTGACTGTATCTGTACTGACTGTAGCTGTACTGACTGTAGCTGTACTGACTGTGTGACTGTAGCTGTACTGACTGTGTGACTGTAGCTGTACTGACTGTAGCTGTACTGACTGTAGCTGTACTGACTGTGTGACTGTAGCTGTACTGACTGTGTGACTGTAGCTGTACTGACTGTGTGACTGTAGCTGTACTGACTGTGTGACTGTAGCTGTACTGACTGTGTGACTGTAGCTGCACTGACTGAGTGACTGTATCGTAGCTGCACTGACTGAGTGACTGTAGCTGCACTGACTGAGTGAGTGACTATAGCTGTACTGACTGTAGCTGTACTGACTGTGTGACTGTAGCTGTACTGACTGTGTGACTATAGCTGTACTGACTGTGTGACTGTAGCTGTACTGACTGTAGCTGTACTGACTGTAGCTGTACTGACTGTGTGACTATCTGCACTGACTGTGTGACTGTATCTGTACTGACTGTGTGACTGTGTCTGTACTGACTGTGTGACTATATCTGTACTGACAGTGTGACTGTAGCTGTACTGATTGTGTGACTGTAGCTGTACTGACTGTGTGACTGTAGCTGTACTGACTGTGTGACTATATCTGTACTGACAGTGTGACTATAGCTGTACTGACTGTGTGACTGTAGCTGTACTGACAGTAGCGGTACTGACTGTAGCTGCACTGACTGAGTGACTGTAGCTGCACTGACTGAGTTACTGTATCGTAGCTGTACTGACTGTGTGACTGTAGCTGCACTGACTGAGTGACTGTATCGTAGCTGCACTGACTGAGTGACTGTAGCTGCACTGACTGAGTGAGTGACTGTAGCTGCACTGACTGAGTGAGTGACTGTAGCTGTACTGACTGTAGCTGTACTGACTGTGTGACTGTAGCTGTACTGACTGTGTGACTATAGCTGTACTGACTGTGTGACTGTAGCTGTACTGACTGTGTGACTGTAGCTGTACTGACTGTGTGACTATAGCTGTACTGACTGTGTGACTATAGCTGTACTGACTGTGTGACTATAGCTGTACTGACTGTGTGACTGTATCTGTACTGACCGTGTGACTATAGCTGTACTGATTGTGTGACTGTAGCTGTACTGACTGTGTGACTATAGCTGTACTGACTGTGTGACTGTAGCTGTACTGACTGTAGCTGTACTGACTGTGTGACTATAGCTGTACTGACTGTAGCTGTACTGACTGTGTGACTGTAGCTGTACTGACTGTTTGGCTGTAGTTGTACTGACTGTGTGACTGTAGCTGTACTGACTGTGACTGTAGCTGTACTGACTGTGTGACTATATCTGTACTGACTGTGTGACTGTAGCTGTACTGACTGTGTGACTGTAGCTGTACTGACTGTGTGACTGTAGCTGTACTGACTGTGTGACTGTAGCTGTACTGACTGTGTGACTGTAGCTGTACTGACTGTGTGACTATAGCTGTACTGACTGTGTGACTATAGCTGTACTGACTGTAGCTGTACTGACTGAGTGACTGTAGCGGTACTGACTGTAGCTGTACTGACTGTGTGACTGTAGCTGTACTGACTGTAGCTGTACTGACTGTGTGACTATCTGTACTGACTGTGTGACTGTATCTGTACTGACTGTAGCTGTACTGACTGTAGCTGTACTGACTGTGTGACTGTAGCTGTACTGACTGTGTGACTGTAGCTGTACTGACTGTAGCTGTACTGACTGTAGCTGTTCTGACTGTGTGACTAAAGCTGTACTGACTGTGTGACTGTATCTGTACTGACTGTGTGACTATAGCTGTACTGATTGTGTGACTGTAGCTGTACTGACTGTGACTGTAGCTGCACTGACTGAGTGACTGTATCGTAGCTGCACTGACTGAGTGACTGTAGCTGCACTGACTGAGTGAGTGACTGTAGCTGTACTGACTGAGTGAGTGACTATAGCTGTACTGACTGTAGCTGTACTGACTGTGTGACTATAGCTGTACTGACTGTGTGACTATAGCTGTACTGACTGTGTGACTGTAGCTGTACTGACTGTAGCTGTACTGACTGTAGCTGTACTGACTGTGTGACTATCTGCACTGACTGTGTGACTGTATCTGTACTGACTGTGTGACTGTGTCTGTACTGACTGTGTGACTATATCTGTACTGACAGTGTGACTGTAGCTGTACTGATTGTGTGACTGTAGCTGTACTGACTGTGTGACTGTAGCTGTACTGACTGTGTGACTATATCTGTACTGACAGTGTGACTATAGCTGTACTGACTGTGTGACTGTAGCTGTACTGACAGTAGCGGTACTGACTGTAGCTGCACTGACTGAGTGACTGTAGCTGCACTGACTGAGTTACTGTATCGTAGCTGCACTGACTGTGTGACTGTAGCTGCACTGACTGAGTGACTGTATCGTAGCTGCACTGACTGAGTGACTGTAGCTGCACTGACTGAGTGACTGTAGCTGCACTGACTGACTGAGTGACTGTAGCTGCACTGACTGAGTGACTGTATCGTAGCTGCACTGACTGTGTGACTGTAGCTGCACTGACTGAGTGACTGTATCGTAGCTGCACTGACTGAGTGACTGTAGCTGCACTGACTGAGTGACTGTAGCTGCACTGACTGACTGAGTGACTGTAGCTGCACTGACTGAGTGACTGTAGCTGCACTGACTGTGTGACTATAGCTGTACTGACTGTAGCTGTACTGACTGACTATAGCTGTACTGACTGTGTGACTGTATCTGTACTGACTGTGTGACTGTATCTGTACTGACTGACTATAGCTGTACTGACTGTGTGATTATAGCTGTACTGACTGTGTGACTAAAGCTGTACTGACTGTGTGACTGTATCTGTACTGACTGTGTGACTGTATCTGTACTGATTGTGTGACTGTAGCTGCACTGACTGAGTGACTGTATCGTAGCTGCACTGACTGAGTGACTGTAGCTGTACTGACTGTGTGACTGTATCTGTACTGACTGTGTGTGACTGTATCTGTACTGACTGTGTGACTATAGCTGTACTGACTGTGTGATCATAGCTGTACTGACTGTGTGACTGTATCTGTACTGACTGTGTGACTGTATCTGTACTGACTGTGTGACTATAGCTGTACTGATTGTGTGACTATAGCTGTACTGATTGTGTGACTAGCTGTACTGACTGTGACTATCTGTACTGACTGTGTGACTATATCTGTACTGACTGTGTGACTATAGCTGTACTGACTGTGTGACTATAGCTGTACTGACTGTGTGACTGTAGCTGTACTGACTGTAGCTGTACTGACTGTAGCTGTACTGACTGTTTGACTATAGCTGTACTGACTGTGTGACTGTATCTGTACTGACTCTGTGATTAAAGCTGTACTGACTGTGTGACTGTATCTGTACTGACTGTGTGACTATAGCTGTACTGATTGTGTGACTGTAGCTGTACTGACTGTGTGACTATATCTGTACTGACTGTGATTATAGCTGTACTGACTGTGTGACTGTAGCTGTACTGACTGTGTGACTGTAGCTGTACTGACTGTGTGACTGTAGCTGTACTGACTGTGTGACTGTAGCTGTACTGACTGTGACTGTAGCTGTACTGACTGTGTGACTGTAGCTGTACTGACTGTAGCTGTACTGACTGTGTGACTGTATCTGTACTGACTGACTGTAGCTGTACTGACTGTGTGACTGTAGCTGTACTGACTGTGTGACTATAGCTGTACTGACTGTAGCTGTACTGACTGTAGCTGTACTGACTGTAGCTGTACTGACTGAGTGACTGTAGCGGTACTGACTGTAGCTGTACTGACTGTGTGACTGTAGCTGTACTGACTGTAGCTGTACTGACTGTGACTGTAGCTGCACTGACTGTTTGGCTGTAGTTGTACTGACTGTGTGACTGTAGCTGTACTGACTGTGTGACTGTAGCTGTACTGACTGTGACTGTAGCTGTACTGACTGTGTGACTATATCTGTACTGACTGTGATTATAGCTGTACTGACTGTGTGACTGTATCTGTACTGACTGTGTGACTGTAGCTGTACTGACTGTGTGACTGTAGCTGTACTGACTGTGTGACTGTAGCTGTACTGACTGTGTGACTGTAGCTGTACTGACTGTATGACTGTAGCTGTACTGACTGTGTGACTATAGCTGTACTGGCTGTGTGACTGTAGCTGTACTGACTGTGTGACTAGCTGTACTGACTGTGTGACTGTAGCTGTACTGACTGTGTGACTGTAGCTGTACTGACTGTGTGACTGTAGCTGTACTGACTGTGTGACTGTATCTGTACTGACTGTGTGACTATAGCTGTACTGACTGTGTGACTATAGCTGTACTGACTGTGTGACTATAGCTGTACTGACTGTGACTGTATCTGTACTGACTGTGTGACTGTATCTGTACTGACTGTGTGACTATGGCTGTACTGACTGTGATTATAGCTGTACTGACTGTGTGACTAAAGCTGTACTGACTGTGTGACTGTATCTGTACTGACTGTGTGACTATAGCTGTACTGACTGTGACTATATCTGTGTGACTATATCTGTACTGACTGTATGACTATAGCTGTACTGACTGTAGCTGTACTGACTGTGTGACTGTAGCTGTACTGACTGTAGCTGTACTGACTGTAGCTGTAATGACTGTGTGACTATAGCTGTACTGACTGTGTGACTGTATCTGTACTGACTGTGTGACTATAGCTGTACTGACTGTGTGACTGTATCTGTACTGACTGTGTGACTGTATCTGTACTGACTGTGTGACTATAGCTGTACTGACTGTGTGATTATAGCTGTACTGACTGTGTGACTAAAGCTGTACTGACTGTGTGACTAAAGCTGTACTGACTGTGTGACTAAAGCTGTACTGACTGTGTGACTAAAGCTGTACTGACTGTGTGACTATCTGTACTGACTGTGTGACTATAGCTGTACTGACTGTGTGACTATAGCTGTACTGACTGTGTGACTATATCTGTACTGACTGTGTGATTATAGCTGTACTGACTGTGTGACTGTATCTGTACTGATTGTGACTATAGCTGTACTGATTGTGACTGTAGCTGTACTGACTGTGTGACTGTAGCTGCACTGACTGAGTGACTGTATCGTAGCTGCACTGACTGAGTGACTGTATCGTAGCTGCACTGACTGAGTGACTGTATCGTAGCTGCACTGACTGAGTGACTGTAGCTGCACTGACTGAGTGACTGTAGCTGCACTGACTGAGTGACTGTAGCTGCACTGACTGAGTGACTGTAGCTGCACTGACTGTGTGACTATAGCTGTACTGACTGTAGCTGTACTGACTGACTATAGCTGTACTGACTGTGTGACTATAGCTGTACTGACTGTAGCTGTACTGACTGTGACTATAGCTGTACTGACTGTGTGATTATAGCTGTACTGACTGTGTGACTAAAGCTGTACTGACTGTGTGACTAAAGCTGTACTGACTGTGTGACTGTATCTGTACTGACTGTGTGACTATAGCTGCACTGACTGTGTGACTATAGCTGCACTGACTGTGTGACTGTAGCTGTACAGACTGTGTGACTGTATCTGTACTGACTGTGTGACTATAGCTGTACTGACTGTGTGATTATAGCTGTACTGACTGTGTGACTAAAGCTGTACTGACTGTATCTGTACTGACTGTGTGACTAGCTGTACTGATTGTGTGACTGTAGCTGTACTGACTGTGTGACTATATCTGTACTGACTGTGTGACTGTAGCTGTACTGACTGTGTGATTATAGCTGTACTGACTGTAGCACCAGGAATGCAACCCCCTTATGCACAATGTATACACATGAATCCAAAAAATGATTTACCCTGTACAGTGTATGGTTGACTTGATAACGTATAAAAAGAAGGTGAAACTGGGGAGAAAGAGAGAGAGAGAGACAGGCATATGGTTGTAATATTATGTACATACTGTATGTAAATAGGGGTGGATATAAAACTCAAAACAGGAAGGAGAACATTTTCTAATTTTCATCCATAAGTATAGCATGCTTACCTATACAGTCATGTGAGTCGTGTCCTGCTTTCTAAAACATATTTTTTAAACGACTGATAGAATCCTACTGAGGACAATGACTGGAGCTGCAGAGGGAGTGTAACAGTTATATAACCCATTGTGTTGCGCGTAAGAACATCCCTTAGCCATGGTATATTGGCCATATACCACACTTACTCTGGCCTTATTGCTTAATTAACAGGGGAGTGGGTATATCTGAAGGCTGCTCTCCACACAAACACACACACTCACACACGCACACAAAGAGAGAGAAAGAGACACACATATGCACGCACACACTGACAGGGGTCTAGATATTACAGTAGAATGCTCTGTCTAACCCAGCCAAGACTATTCCTTCAGGTGTGTGTATATATATAGACTGATGTAAAGAGACTCACTCCAGGGCCTAACAGCAGCTGACAGCTTCCTGAGACATAATCAAAGAAACAGAACACCCCCTCCCCTTCGATAGAGGAGACGAGATTGTGTCATTATCAAATGAAAGAGTTTCGTCTTTTGCTTGCCTCTCTCTCTCTCAATTTCTATTCAATTTCAATATAAGGGCTTTAATGGCATGGGAATCATATGTTTAGATTTGCCAATGCAAATGGGGGCTCCCGAGTGGCACAACAGTCTGTGGCACTGCATCTCAGTGCAAGAGGCATCACTACAGTCCCTGGTTCAATTCCAGGCTGTATCACATACAGCAGTGATTGGGAATCCCATAGGGTGGCAAATTTGTTCTTAACTTTTTTTTTTTAAAGCAAGTGGAATAGATAATTAACCAAAGTGAAATAAACAATAAAAAAATATATTCACACACTTGCCAATCAGACCTTACCATTGGATGAATGACTGGCTTTTAACCTGCCTGTGAAATGGCGAAGGAAATGAAAATGGAACCATGTGGTCATGAGGATGTATCCCTTACCTCTCCACACAGCTTAGTCAGCAGCTATCACCTTAACACTTACCCAGTCACACAAACACACCCCCCTCTCTCACCTTCTCCAGAAGAGGCGGGGCTTAGTCTTGTATTGTCACCAGCACCTGTGATAAAGTGTCAGGTGTCACTTTCTCACAGCATCACACAGAGCAGCCTCAGCCAGACCTACACACACACACTCACACAGCCAAACCACTACAAAGACTACTCTTCTCATGCGTCTGTGGTGCCGGTGGTTGAGAACAGGTGTGTGACATCATTAGGACTGTGTTTGTGTGGTGCTCATTCAGTTATATCACCTTACTGTGTTGGCATCAAGCAAAACTATTATGTCACTTGATTGTGTGGGGGTTGGCGCCACTCATGACGTCAATAGAGTGTGTAGGTGTTGGGGGAAACAGGTCAAAAACACCTTGTTGACCTCCATATCTGTGTAGCGCGCACACACACACACACACACAGAGACAGAGACACACACACTAGTGATATGTGGGTTGACTCATAACCTGATGGCCCCGATGATATATCCACGGGGCAAACGGGTTTCGGGTCATTAAATATTGTTGTTATGGGTGATAATTCTGAGGCACTATACAAATTCGATAGTCACAAGACAGACTTCAAATAGGCCTGTGACATGTTAAGAGAACTGTAGCCTACTGTTGAGATGGGTTAACTGGAAAGTGAAATCTGGACGCTGACTGTGGGTGTATATCCTCTCAAATGGCCTTATTATGAACTCCTGCAGAATGAAGCATTTCTTGCAGTAAAATTATACACCAAATGTAGACACAATTTGGACTTGGGAACAGGAGTGGAGAAATAGGATTTCTGTCTTTCAGCCTCTGGAGAGAATGTGAATGTGCAGTTATATACCGCCTGTAGAGGTGCTGTCTTTATCAGCATCATAACATTTGATAGTATTTCGGCCACATAAAATATGCATCCAATCAGAACTGTATCTGATCAGAAACTCATTGGGTCGTTTTCACAGCTTTCTGTTTCCTGACAACCGTCAAACTGGTGGTATCTTGCATTTTCTCCCCAGTCACTAAATGTCTTTGCTCCGTGAATGAAGATGACAGAGAGAACTTTACCGACGTCATCTAGATTGAAGCATTCGTTCATTCTATCTATTACATGATTATGTTGAGCAGGTGTTTATTTAGTCTTCTAGGGCAACATATAATGGCAAGAGAGAAGCTACATATATCTAATTATAGACAAAATGTAGAAAATTATAAGCAGAAACATAATATCTAAATTATGCAAAAAAACAGTCCTGCCCCCTTTTCAAAATGTATTGGACTGTAGCCACATGTTCTATGTTTGTGGGTGCTGGCCTCAGACTTTCACATGTAGTCGGGCGGTTGAGGATGTTTATTAGCAATTGCAGGCGGGTGTGGGTGAACAAACAGTTGACCCGCGCACCGCTAAACACACACACACCGCTAAACACACACACACCGCTAACTCACACACACACACCGCTAACTCACACACACACACCGCTAACTCACACACACACACCGCTAACTCACACACACACACCGCTAACTCACACACACACACCGCTAACTCACACACACACACCGCTAACTCACACACACACACCGCTAACTCACACACACACACCGCTAACTCACACACACACACCGCTAACTCACACACACACACACACACCGCTAACTCACACACACACACACCGCTAACTCACACACACACACACCGCTAACTCACACACACACACACCGCTAACTCACACACACACACACGCTAACTCAACACACACACACACCGCTAACTCACACACACACACACCGCTAACTCACACACACACACACACCGCTAACTCACACACACACACACACCGCTAACTCACACACACACACACCGCTAACTCACACACACACACACCGCTAACTCACACACACACACACCGCTAACTCACACACACACACACCGCTAACTCACACACACACACACCGCTAACTCACACACACACACACCGCTAACTCACACACACACACACCGCTAACTCACACACACACACACCGCTAACTCACACACACACACACCGCTAACTCACACACACACACACCGCTAACTCACACACACACACACCGCTAACTCACACACACACACACCGCTAACTCACACACACACACACCGCTAACTCACACACACACACACCGCTAACTCACACACACACACACCGCTAACTCACACACACACACCGCTAACTCACACACACACACACCGCTAACACACACACACACGCTAACACACACACACACACACTAACACACACACCGCTAACTCACACACACACACCGCTAACTCACACACACACACCGCTAACACACACACACACCGCTAACTCACACACACACACCGCTAACTCACACACACACACCGCTAACACACACACACACACACCGCTAACTCACACACACACACCGCTAACTCACACACACACACACCGCTAACACACACACACACACACACCGCTAACTCACACACACACACACACCGCTAACACACACACACACACCGCTAACACACACACACACACCGCTAACACACACACACACACCGCTAACACACACACACACACCGCTAACACACACACACACACCGCTAACACACACACACACCGCTAACACACACACACACACCGCTAACACACACACACACACCGCTAACACACACACACACACCGCTAACACACACACACACACCGCTAACACACACACACACACCGCTAACACACACACACACACCGCTAACACACACACACACCGCTAACACACACACACACCGCTAACACACACACACACCGCTAACACACACACACACACACCGCTAACACACACACACACCGCTAACACACACACACACACCGCTAACACACACACACACACACACCGCTAACACACACACACACACACACCGCTACACACACACACACACACACCGCTACACACACACACACACACACACCGCTAACACGCACACACACACACACACCGCACACACACACACACACACACACACCGCTAACACACACACACACACACACCGCACACACACACACACACACACACACACACCGCTAACACACACACACACTAACACACGCACACACTAACACGCACGCACACCGCTAACAACACACACACACACCGCTAACACGCACACACACGCACACACACCGCTAACACACACGCTAACACGCACACACCGCTAACACGCACGCACACACACACGCACGCACACACGCACACACGCTAACACACACGCACACACACCGCTAACACGCACGCACACCGCTAACACACGAACACACACCGCTAACACACACACACACACACACACACACCGCTAACACACACACACACCGCTAACACACACACACACAGTAATGTTCACAAGCAGCTCTTAACATCTTCAAAGCAAATTCAATGAAATGACAATAACAATGCTATTTACAGGCGGTACCGGTACTGAGTCAAGGTGCAGGGGTACAGGTTAGTCCAGGTAATTGAGGTAATATGTAGGTAGGGGTAAAGTGACTATGCATAGATAATAAACAGAGAGTAGCAGCAGCGTATGTGAGAAATGTGAATGTATGTGTGTGGCGTCAATATGCAGGTGTGTGTGTGTGTGTTGGAGTGTCAGTGTAGTATGTTTCGGTGTGTGGTTAGCGTCCAGTGAGTTTACATCCAGCCTGTGCAAAGAAATATGAATAAATTAAGGGGGTCAATGCAAATAGTCCAGATAGCCATTTGATGAACTGTTCAGCAGTCTTATGGCTTGGGGGTAGAAGCTGATCAGAAGACTTTTCACATGCGCCTGATATGGCGGAACCTATTGAGGAAGACATGGTGGAACCTAGTGAGGAAGACATGGTGGAACCTAGTGAGAAGGACATGGTGGAACCTGGTGAGGAAGACATGGTGGAACCTGGTGAGGAAGACATGGTGGAACCTGGTGAGGAAGACATGGTGGAACCTGGTGAGGAAGACATGGTGGAACCTGGTGAGGAAGACATGGTGGAACCTGGTGAGGAAGACATGGTGGAACCTGGTGAGGAAGACATGGTGGAACCTGGTGAGGAAGACATGGTGGAACCTGGTGAGGAAGACATGGTGGAACCTGGTGAGGAAGACATGGTGGAACCTGGTGAGGAAGACATGGTGGAACCTGGTGAGGAAGACATGGTGGAACCTGGTGAGGATGACATGGTGGAACCTGAGTGACATGGTGGATACACTGACAAACTGCCCTGCCCAGTCCTCCGTCCCTGCTGCTGTTAGTCCAGTGATGATTCTGGGCAGCCAGGGACTTGTTGCTATTGATGTGGCTATTCTTCCCCAGTGGTTGAGGCCAGGGATTTTCTGTCTGAACTGTGAGTTGAGTTTATATTTCTCCTTCTGCAGGTTTTGAAGCCATATTGTTCCAGAAAACCCTAGCCACAGCTGGGCCTCGTTATCTGTCAGAACACACACTGTGAGGGTTTTGTTGCTGTTCTCTCAGACTCCTAGTGGTGATTTTCTCTCTGAACTGTGAGTTGTTGTCCCTGGGCATATTTTTGTGCCCCCTAATGCCTTTGTCTCCCTCCTCTCTGTTCCTCCCTCCCCTCTGTTCCTCCCTGCCTCTCTGTTCCTCCATCCCTCTCTGTTCCTCCCTCCCTCTCTGTTCCTCCCTCCCTCTCTGTTCCTCTGTTCCTCCATCCCTCTCTGTTCCCCCTCCTCTCTGTTCCCTCCTCCTCTCTGTTCCTCCTCCCTGCCTCTCTGTTCCCCTCCTCCTCTCTGTTCTCTCCTCCTCTCTGTCCCCTCCTCCTCTCTGTTCCTCCCTGCCTCTCTGTTCCATCCTCCTCTCTGTCCCCTCCTCCTCTCTGTTCCCTCCTCCTCTCTGTTCCTCCATCCCTCTCTGTTCCCCCCTCCTCTCTGTTCCCCCCTCCTCTCTGTCCCCATCCCTCTCTGTCCCCCCCTCCCTCTCTGTTCCTCCCCCTGCCTCTCTGTTCCTCCCTCCCTCTCTGTTCCTCCCCCTGCCTCTCTGTTCCCTCCTCCTCTCTGTTCCTCCTCCTCTCTGTCCCCTCCTCCTCTCTGTTCCTCCCTGCCTCTCTGTTCCATCCTCCTCTCTGTCCCCTCCTCCTCTCTGTTCCCTCCTCCTCTCTGTTCCTCCATCCCTCTCTGTTCCCCCCTCCTCTCTGTCCCCCTCCTCTCTGTTCCCCATCCCTCTCTGTTCCTCCCCCCTCCCTCTCTGTTCCTCCCTGCCTCTCTGTTCCTCCCTCCTCTCTGTTCCTCCCTGCCTCTCTGTTCCCTCCTCCTCTCTGTTCTCTCCTCCTCTCTGTTCCTCCCTGCCTCTCTGTCCCCCTCCTCTCTGTTCCCCCCTCCTCTCTGTTCCTCCCTCCCTCTCTGTTCCCTCCTCCTCTCTGTTCCTCCATCCCTCTCTGTTCCCCCCCTCCTCTCTGTCCCCCCCTCCTCTCTGTCCCCCCTCCTCTCTGTCCCCCCTCCTCTCTGTCCCCCCTCCTCTCTGTTCCCTCCTCCTCTCTGTTCCCCCCTCCTCTCTGTTCCCTCCTCCCTCTCTGTTCCCTCCTCCCTCGGTTCCTCCATCCCTCTCTGTTCCTCTCTGTTCCTCCATCCTCTCTGTTCCCCCCTCCTCTCTGTTCCCTCCTCCTCTCTGTTCCTCTCCTCCTCTCTGTCCCCCCTCCTCTCTGTCCCCCCCTCCTCTCTGTCCCCCCCTCCTCTCTGTTCCTCCCTCCCTCTCTGTTCCCTCCTCCTCTCTGTTCCCCCCTCCTCTCTGTTCCCTCCCTCCTCTCTGTTCCCTCCTCCTCTCTGTTCCCCCTCCTCTCTGTTCCCCCCTCCTCTCTGTTCCCCCTCCTCTCTGTCCCCCTCCCCCCCTCCTCTCTGTTCCCTCCTCCTCTCTGTTCCCTCCTCCTCTCTGTTCCCTCCTCCTCTCTGTTCCCTCCTCCTCTCTGTTCCCTCCTCCTCTCTGTTCCCTCCTCCTCTCTGTTCCCCTCCTCCTCTCTGTTCCCTCCTCCTCTCTGTTCCTCCATCCCTCTCTGTTCCCTCCTCCTCTCTGTTCCCCCTCCCTCTCTGTTTCCCTCCCTCCCTCTCTGTTCCCCTCCTCCTCTCTGTTCCCTCCTCCTCTCTGTCCCCTCCTCCTCTCTGTTCCCCTCCTCCTCTCTGTTCCCTCCTCCTCTCTGTTCCTCCCTCCTCTCTGTTCCCCCTCCTCTCTGTTCCTCCTCCTCTCTGTTCCCCCTCCTCTCTGTTCCTCCCTCCCTCTCTGTTCCCTCCTCCTCTCTGTCCCCTCCTCCTCTCTGTCCCCTCCTCCTCTCTGTCCCCTCCTCCTCTCTGTTCCCTCCTCCTCTCTGTTCCCTCCTCCTCTCTGTTCCTCCCTCCCTCCTCTCTGTTCCCTCCTCCTCTCTGTTCCCTCCTCCTCTCTGTCCCCCTCCCTCTCTGTCCCCCCTCCTCTCTGTTCCCCCCTCCTCTCTGTTCCCCCTCCTCTCTGTCCCCCTCCTCTCTGTTCCCCCTCCTCTCTGTTCCCTCCTCCTCTCTGTCCCCCTCCTCTCTGTTCCCTCCCTCCTCTCTGTTCCCCCCTCCTCTCTGTCCCCTCCTCCTCTCTGTTCCTCCCTCCTCCTCTCTGTTCCTCCCTCCTCCTCTCTGTTCCTCCCTCCTCCTCTCTGTTTCCCCTCCTCCTCTCTGTTCCTCCCTCCTCCTCTCTGTTCCCTCCCTCCTCCTCTCTGTTCCCCCCTCCTCTCTGTCCCCTCCTCCTCTCTGTTCCTCCCCCTCCTCTCTGTTCCCTCCTCCTCTCTGTTCCCTCCTCCTCTCTGTTCCCCCTCCTCTCTGTTCCCTCCTCCTCTCTGTTCCCTCCTCCTCTCTGTTCCCCCTCTGTTCCTCCCTGCCTCTCTGTTCCCTCCTCCTCTCTGTTCCCTCCTCCTCTCTGTTCCTCCCTGCCTCTCTGTTCCCTCCTCCTCTCTGTTCCCTCCTCCTCTCTGTTCCCCTCCTCCTCTCTGTTCCTCCCCCTCCTCTCTGTTCCCTCCTCCTCTCTGTTCCCTCCTCCTCTCTGTTCCCTCCTCCTCTCTGTTCCTCCATCCCTCTCTGTTCCCCTCCTCCTCTCTGTTCCCCATCCCTCTCTGTTCCCCCATCCTCTCTGTTCCTCCCTCCCTCTCTGTTCCCCCTCCTCTCTGTCCCCTCCTCCCTCTGTTCCCTCCTCCTCTCTGTTCCCTCCTCCTCTCTGTTCCCTCCTCCTCTCTGTTCCCTCCTCCCTCTCTGTTCCCTCCTCCTCTCTGTTCCCCCCTCCTCTCTGTTCCCTCCTGCCTCTCTGTTCCCCCCTCCTCTCTGTCCCCTCCTCTCTGTTCCTCTCTGTTCCCTCCTCCCTCTCTGTTCCCCCTCCTCTCTGTTCCCCTCCTCCTCTCTGTTCCTCCCTCCTCCTCTCTGTTCCCTCCTCCTCTCTGTTCCCCTCCTCCTCTCTGTTCCCCTCCTCCTCTCTGTTCCCTCCTCCTCTCTGTTTCCCTCCTCCTCTCTGTTCCCTCCTCCTCTCTGTTCCTCCTCCTCTCTGTTCCCCCTCCTCTCTGTTCCCCCTCCTCTCTGTTCCCTCCTCCTCTCTGTTCCTCCCTGCCTCTCTGTTCCCTCCTCCTCTCTGTTCCCTCCTCCTCTCTGTTCCCTCCTCCTCTCTGTTCCCCCCCCTCCTCTCTGTTCCCTCCTCCTCTCTGTTCCCCCTCCTGTTCCTCTCTGTTCTGTTCCCCCCTCCTCTCTGTTCCCCCCTCCTCTCTGTTCCCCCCTCCTCTCTGTTCCCTCCTCCTCTCTGTTCCTCCATCCCTCTCTGTTCCCCTCCTCCTCTCTGTTCCTCATCCCTCTCTGTTCCCTCCTCCTCTCTGTTCCTCCATCCCTCTCTGTTCCCCTCCTCCTCTCTGTTCCTCCATCCCTCTCTGTTCCCTCCTCCTCTCTGTTCCCTCTGTTCCCCCCTCTCTGTTCCTCCCTCCTCTCTGTTCCCCCCTCCTCTCTGTTCCCTCCTCCTCTCTCCCTCCTCCTCTCTGTTCCCCCTCCTCTCTGTTCCTCCTCCTCTCTGTTCCCCCTCCTCTCTGTTCCCCCTCCTCTCTGTTCCCCTCCTCCTCTCTGTCCCCTCCTCCTCTCTGTTCCCTCCTCCTCTCTGTTCCCTCCTCCTCTCTGTTCCTCCATCCCTCTCTGTTCCCCCCTCCTCTCTGTTCCTCCTCCTCTCTGTTCCTCCATCCTCTCTGTTCCCCCCTCCCTCTCTGTTCCCTCCTCCTCTCTGTTCCTCCATCCCTCTCTGTCCCTCCTGTCCCCCCTCCTCTCTGTTCCCTCCTCCTCTCTGTTCCTCCATCCCTCTCTGTCCCCCCCCTCCTCTCTGTTCCTCCCTGCCTCTCTGTTCCCTCCTCTCTGTTCCTCCATCCCTCTCTGTTCCCTCCTCCTCTCTGTTCCTCCATCCCTCTCTGTGTCCCCCCTCCTCTCTGTTCCTCCCTGCCTCTCTGTTCCCCCTCCTCTCTGTTCCTCCCTGCCTCTCTGTTCCCTCCTCCTCTCTGTCATCCCTCCCTCTCTGTTCCCTCCTCCTCTCTGTTCATCCCTCCCTCTCTGTTCCTCCTCCCTCTCTGTTCCCTCCTCTCTGTTCCTCCCTCCCTCTCTGTTCCCTCCTCTCTGTTCCTCCATCCCTCTCTGTTCCCTCCTCCTCTCTGTCCCCCCTCCCTCTCTGTTCCCTCCTCCTCTCTGTTCCCTCCTCCTCTCTGT